>NW_020799142.1:24996039-25008557 GCF_003259725.1 Athene cunicularia
CGGTGGAGAAGCGGTGGAGGGACGGGGCGGGCTTATGGAAGAGGAGATGGGGAGGGGGTAGGGGCGTGAGGTGGGCTTGCGGTGGCTCGGGGGAGGTGGGGGGTTGGGGTTTGCCTCCTCTGGGCAAGAAAAGGCCGGAGGGGTGGGGAGTGCTTGTGCTAGGCAAGGAGAGATGGGAGGGTGGGCTGTGCTTGTGGTGGTGGCCCGGCAGAGACGGATGGGGTTGTGCTTGTGCTGAGGAAGAAGAGGTGGAGGGATGGGGTGTGCTTGGACACGCAGAAGCAAGGGGTGGGGTGTGCTTGTGGTGGGCAAGAAGACATGGAGTGATGAGTCTGCTTGTTCTTAACGGAGAGATGTTCCTGACACAGTGCTGTGGTACTATTCAAGGTGATGGTGGCCTTGGCCTCGAACAAGCCGTAGCGAAACAAGCTGACCCATATCATGTGTCGTTTGTGACTTAGGGCGGCCCTCTGGCTGCTGGATCCTCCCTGTGGCACGGCAGTGGCTGCACGGTGTGACACTGGCTGACCACGCACCACAACACGCTTACCTGTGTGTGCTGTAATTTTAGACGGTGCTCTTCACAAGGAACAAGATCTGGAATTATAAAGTCACCCTCGTGACTTTGTGGCGGTTGCACAGTGTTGGAGAGCTGCCAGTGATACGTGAGTGACTCACCTGCCTCCTGTCTCTCAGAGAGTTGATACTTGGTGCAGTGGCACGTAGGATGGACTTTTGGGGAAAAACAGCTTGGCGTAAAGAAAGCACAGGTGGGCCAGACATAACAAAGAACTGATTTGTGGCTGAAAGCCAGTAAATGTTCACCCCTCCCATCAAAACACAGCTTCAAGAAGAAAAAGATGGCACAGCGTAATACAGACCCAAAGGGGCCGTACAGAAGCTCCTTTCTGTGGGATAGGAGCCTCTAAAGTCCAGTGTCTAGAAATGCTTATGACTTTGGATTCTATTAGAAGAGGAAACATTCATCAGTTCAGCTCAGGAGCTTTGCCCCCTGCATATTTCCTGGAAGTGATGGCACACCTGAAACAGGGCTGGGATTTCTCTCCCTGCATAGGAAACCTCAGCCCCATCGGTGCCTGGCAGAGGGCAGTGGGCACAGTGCTGCTGCGGGGCGAGCGTGTGGGAGAGGCAGCAGTGCCAGCTCGCAGACAGGGTATTTCTCAGGGTGAAATGTGCAAACAAAGGCTACAGCTGGATGGGGCTTTTGCACGGCTGTACCTGAGATGGCTGGTCTGCAACGGGTGCTGGCTCTGGTGGCATACTGCAGTGTGCTCTGCTCGGTTGTGTCCTGGTGTCAGAACAGCTTGGGTTGGCTACAGAGGAATTGCTGATATGTTTGATGGTGCCTTCATCCCTCATCCTTTGGTATAAAAAAAATGGCATACAGGCTTATTTGCTTGACTTTGATATGTTTAGGGTTGCTCTTGAGCTGTTTGACCCCTGTTTGTAACTCAGCCCCATTCAGGAAGAGCTGCTCTTTGACTGTATCATTCCTGTTACATAAGAAACTGTTTCTCTGAAACAAGTTTGTTGAGTTTTAGATGGCGGGAAGGCAGGTGAACATCTCAGGAGGGTGGAGGTGCTGTGGTCTGCAGCACGCGATGCTCAGAGCTGCATCTCACAGCCGTAGCCTGATGGCTGCTCTGTGAATTACGGCAGCACAGGGGGACCGGGGTGCTTACTGAGACCTCCATGGTCCCCCAGTTCTCTGGTGCTCAGCAGTCCCAAATGCAGTGAAACTACTCATGAACTCAGGCTGTGGGGAAGAGGGACACACCGGTTCCTTGCACTGCTTGGCACATGAATGTTATTTTAGTCATTTATTTTCCTCATTTAGGCAGAGTCAGGGATGAACAGGGCTTGTTCTTTGAGAATTCAGAGACAGATGTAATACTTGGGCAAATTATTTAAATGACTGTTCCACCAGTGGGCCAAAACCAAATGAACCTGAATCCTGTCCTGCTTAGCAACATTTCCTCACCCCAAAGGGGGATGATCTTTAAAGGCAACTTCTTCCTATATCTCTGCAGCAACATAAAGAGGTTGGTCTTTTCCTTTGGGCATATGTGGGAGAGGAGATACTTTCCTATCCGGGCAGCTGGGCACAAACCAATGGGATAGTAGAGTTGCAGGCATTTATTTAATTTCTTTATTTTTTTTTAAATAGTGGTAAGGTAATAAGAATGATGGGGGATTTTAGTGTACAAAACAGACTAATAGACTGACCTGTGAGTCAGAGTGCTTACCTCCCAAATCGCTGCATTCAAAGCCATGATCTGATTGCAGTGGTGTAAGGCAGGAAGCACCACTGTTCAGAGGGGAGCTGACTTGCACCAGCTCCGGCCCACCTTCCTGCAGGGTTTTACTGGTGTGTGAGGGGCCGTACAGGTATCACAGCCCATTATGGCAAGAGCAGCACACAGCAGGCCTGCTGCCAATTATAGGATTGCACAACAGGGGCAGAGCAAAAAAAAGTCCATTGTGGTTTCAAGTCATCAGCGAGCTCTGACTTTTTTGTTTCAGTTCCCTTAAATAAAGTAGTGTAGCTGTGGGAAGCACAGGCCTCTGGGAAGCTGCTGTACCAGAGCAGCCACAAAAGCTCTTTCTTGTTGTGGCTCCACCACGAAGAACCACAGGTCCCAGGTGGGCACAGCCATGTCGGGAAGCAGAGCAGCAGCCCAAGGAGCACAACCCCCTTGGAGCAGCCTTCTAATTTATTTCTGTTTAACACCGTTTTAAGTCAGCGCAATTACACAGCTGAGTAGAGAGAATCATCTTGAGATAGCATGCCCCGAGCTTCGCTGGTGTCTGGGCAATGTGGTTTAACCAGGAACTTGTTATTGTGAGCCGACACGTGACTCACTCAGTACGAGTAACACCAGCAGGCAGGCTGGCTGAAAGGAAAACGAATGTTGCAGAAACGAAATCAAGAGTAGGAGAGAACGGAAACTAGCTGTTTTTTGTCTCAACTCAGTTATTTGTGATGAATCAGCTTGATGCTGTTTCTGTGTCTCCTATAAGATCTTAAATACATCTCTTGGTTATTTGAGTTCCTCTTCTTATCTTCCCAAGACTGTTTGGTGTTGACAGCTCTTGTGCCAACCAAGAAGCTGTTTGTCTCTCTCTCCCTTTTCCTGTTTCTGCAGACCGCAGTCTTGGCAGTTCCTGTTGATCCTCTCGGGTCCCAGCACCCGAGCAGGAAACTCAGCTCTATTGTCAGGAGCACAAGCCAAAGGTCATTTTGGGAAAGTGCAGCAGGGTGTGGCCAACACCAAGCAAGGGTGATGATGACCTCAGCAGGCTTTTTTAACCCCCCCCATTTCTTAAATCACTCTAACTCTTTTGTTTGCTCTTCTCTGGCACCTTTCCTTCGGGGATCTCTCTCACCGTTACAAGCAAAGCTTTATATATCCTCAAGCCTCATCTCAGCCTCACTTTTCAAGGAAGTAGCTTTGTTCACTGTTAGTGATTTTCTGGTGGAACTGCAGCAAAGCTTCAGCCTCCAGCAGCTGCTGCTGTATTGCCAACACCACTATGGTGAGAGAAAAGGTTGATGCAGATATAAATAGTTAAATTAAATACGCCATTTAATTCAGCTTTGAGATCCAGCACCAGACAGGGAAAGAAGCTAAGGAGACCTGCCTGAATGCTGCTCAGGTGTAACACCCATTTGCACAGGTCTTATCTGCTGTTTAAATATTACCTAATGGCCCTCACACTAATTTTTAGACTTTCCCTAATGCTGTTCTCTCTTGCCTACTTCCCTTGAAAGCTTAAACATGTATTTTTCTTAGCAAAACATGAACTTACATGGCTGGTTCATATATCGCAGTGCTCTGTCACTGGTGGAGGGGATGAACACACATCTTTTCCACTACAACCACCTGTTTGGCAAGCAGGTGGCATTAATGAATTACTTCCAAAATGCATCTGAAAGATGATTTATATGTGTCTGATTTGGTGCCCACCAAAGCCAGTGTGTTTTCTTACTGAGAGCAGTAACATTTGTAAGAGGATGGGGTTGGAAAGCAGAGCCTCTGTGTGATATAGCTGAAGTGGAAGTGAGCTTGTATCAACTGGGTGCTCTTTAATCAACGAGTAACTTTGAGGAAACTTAGTTGACAGAATTTTCCTGATCACAGGTTGTTATACAGTCAATTCTATATTAGCCAGGGCAAATTATCTGGTGAGCTGAATTTTCTGTGAAAGCAGAAGCAGAGACACTGCAGGTGGCTCCTTGTGAGGTCATTCCCGATTCAGCTCATTGGTAGTCACCAAAAAGCTTTCTAAAGAGCTAAAAAGAATGTGAGAGTGGGCAAGATTCACTAGGTGGGTCGTTAAGTGGGTTTTAGCACTTCTCAAGATGACAATGGCCTCATAAAGGCCAGTCTTTGCAACTGCTATTCGGAAGAAGTAGGTATTGGCAAAATAAATATTAGCCTTGATCACTCTTTGTCGGGCTGGTGGAGTGTTTGCTGAAGAGCTTGTGCGTAGGTGCCTCCACATGCCACACATACTGTTAGCACAGCTGCACCATAACTGCTGGGTTTTTGCAGAAGTCCTTCCTTGGATGGTGACTATAGTTATTTTCTGTCTTGCTATCTTTGTTGAGAATTTGAATGTGCTCCATTTCTGGAATTCTTCATTGCTTGCTGGTCTGACAGATCTTTTTCAGGCTCTGGCTACTTCCTGTTTTCCCTGTTCCCTACTCCTCCTCAGCACTTTGTCGTGATTTTTGTGTATAGGCAATGCAGCAGGTGTGGGATTGGGAAAAAAAAAAAAAAGGGAAATCCCATGTGTGAGACACTTGGCGCTGTCCTGGCATGCTGGTGCCTGGCAGCTGAGCCAGCAATCTGGTACCCATGCAGGGCTTGTTATCAGTGGCTTGCTGTGGATCACTGAAGTCTAATGGGAGAATTAAGAAATCCAAAGTAGCTTTGCTGGACACCAGCATGGTGACCTGGGATTCCACCATCTGGCACTGAGCTTGTCCTCAGTGCTGCAGTGTCTCCCCCATACTCTTCCAATGCTCTTCCGTTGGGACAGGAGCTATTTTGCTTGGTTAGAAGATTTTCAGACTATTCTGAATAGTCTTCAATTGAATAAAGAATGTCTTAGGCCCCCTAAATTCCACAAAGCAGATTTAGTTCAGAGCAAGACTGAATTTAGCAAGCAGATTGAATGTAGGGCAAAAGGTGAGCAGAGTAACAGAAAGTGGGACTGAACCAAGGTGGGACACAGTATCTTTTGTGAAGCCTTCTCCTTTGAAATTTTTAGGACCTAACTGCTTTATTCACTGTAAAGATTATACCTCTACATTTGGAAAAGGCTTACAGTATGAATAAGAAATCAGGTGTGTTTGGTTGCGGACATGTCTTTGCTGTAACAAATAAATAATGCGAATATTATTTCAGTTTCATTTCAACATGTCTGTTTAGGAAAAAAAAGGCACAGAAGTATGAGACTATATTGTGGATAGATCATCACAGCCCAGTCCTCAGGAGGTGGCTGGGGTATGGGAGCAAGCTGTGCCCTTATCCTGCACATGCACACCCCCCACACACACCCACCCATTGCCAAGATACACCCATTTTGGAGTTCTGCTGAGTAATGGCAGTCGACAGCCACCAGAGCATCACTGGGACAGGCTGGACCATTTCCATTTGAGGATCTGAATGCTGCATCATGGCAGTGTGAAACCTGCTGTTTGTCCTGCCTCTCGATATAACAGGTCTCTATACAGGCTGTGCTGGCTGAGAAGTGGGACAGACTGAAATTGTGTCTTGGTGAAAGCTGGCAGGGTGACCACAGACTGTGAAAGCAGAGGGACCACTTGACTCATCTCTAGACTGACAACAGTGTTGGTATGAGAGGGCTGACAGCATCCCATGCTGGGAGGTGGTTTCACTTTAAAGCTTTGCCTCTGATTGCACTGAAATGAGGTAATTTCCTTTTCGGTTTTATTTTTCATACGCAAAAACATACAGGGAGGGAGGAGGGTGTGACTTTTGGTGCTTGTTCTAAACGGAAAACGAAAAGCATCCCTGCAGATGGAAAGTCCCCTGCAGCTGCTCTGCAGATATGCTGCAGGAGCTTTAAGTATGAAGGGCTGCAAGAAGAAACACGTTGGTGGCAATGACCTTGCACGGAAATGAAAGGAGGCTTGTCCCTTCCTGCCACAAAGTGCTCCCTTTGGGCTCTCAGTGCTTTTTAATGTGGGTATGAGCAGCTTGCAGAGAAGAGGAGGGTATGATGGAAGTATGGGACAGCATGGCCAGATGTGGACAGGAGTGTTGTCCTCCCAGGGTACCTATTACCATGCTGACCTAAGGGCTGGATGCATCCACTTCTTTAATTCAAGGGAGCTCTGCTATGGGGAATAGCTCCACGTATCACCACCAACTGCAGCTCATAATCCCCCCTTTGCTAAATGAACACCACATTCAAGATCCTGCTTGGTTTCCAGGTGACAACAGGGGAAGTAAAACCAGCACAGAGCAGGATGTGTTTGATGTCCACGCTGGCTCTGAAAATGGGGACAAGCTTTTCCCACGCATCTGCAGTCATGTTCTGGGTGTTGCATCCACCCCCCCCGGCCCTAGCATGCACGCTTTTTGCTGTGGGTGTGCTGCTGAGGGGTGTTGGTTACTGGTGGGAGAGGGAAAGCTGCTGGGTGACCTTTGGCATTAAGACCACAAACAAACAAGTCAGAAATAAGAAGTCTCCCATCGAGGGTTAGGACACCGTGTTCTTCCTCACCAGAGATCTCTCTGCAGATGCACCAGCTGACTCCAAGGGGTATAAAGGAGAAGTAAAGAGGGGAAACAGGAAAAAGGGTTTTGCACTTTACAACAACAAAGTATTTTTTGCATTTTACAACCTGTTTCTCTTCTCTGGGCCCTCTGTGCTTTGAGAAGGTCCTAATGTCACCTGCTCCCTGCCTCCTTCATGGGTCTGGGTGCTGTGTGCATGCCCCATGCCTTTTGGCAGGGCTGTCACCATCCCCACCTTCTCCCCATGTGCAGGAGAGGAGTGATGGAGCACGGATGCCCAGGGGCAGGAAGCAGAGGGGGTGTCATGGTGAGAAGGTGTGGGGGCTGTGTCCCACAGGCAGGAGCAGGACTCAACTTTGTGTGGCAGCATCTTGGGTTGCATCATTCTTTGTGGCCATGATGCCATCCTCCCTCCCTATTTCATCATCCTGCCGTGGGCATTGAGGTGGACCGGGGTGGGGGGAAGGGGGGCACACGGGCTGTGCATCTGCAAGGAACTCTCAATCTGCAAGCACGCAAGCAGTTGAAGGGGGGGAAATGTTGGGGGTTTTGTGGTTGTTATTTTAAACAGAAGGCACTTTGTCAGGTGGTGACAGGAGTCTGGCAGGGCATGGCTGGTGTGACCAGGCTGTGTCTGTGGTTATGGCAGAGCACGGCGGCAGGGAGGAGAGGTGAGGGGAGTGCTGTGCTGAGGAGGAGACAGAGAACCCCCAAAAGGACTGGGGAAGGAACAAGTGGTGGAAGAGCCTCCCCAGAGAGGTGCCAGCCACTGCCCACTGCCCTGCAGCTCCCAGGGATGCCAGGGAGAGTTTTGCAATGTGGAGTCAACAGGACCTGACAAATTAGTCAAAAGCTTGTGTGGTAGTTTTCTAACAAGGTGTTATGGCTACATTCCCTGTTTGGACCCCAGTGGTGCGGGCAGGGTGTCAGAGGGAGATGCTCTGAAGGTGCCTCTTGAGTGCTCAGTGGAACTGACAGGGTGCCCTGAGGAGCATGTACCTCAGCAAGTTGGTGCAGGGTGAGATGACCCATGCCAGGAGGGATATAGGGTCCCAGTGAGCATGGCAGGGAAGAGGAGAAAGCTAGCAGCTCCCTCTGTGGGGCACCTGGAGCAGGCTGCCCCACAACCCCCACTCCACCCCTGCAGGGATGTTTCAGGGGCTGGTGGGGTTCACCTCCTGCTGGGACGAGAGTGTCTGTCTGGTTGTCTCCCCTGCCTCAGGCATTCCTGCTGACCCTGTGGTTGCTGGAGTGTCCCTGGTGACCCCGTGGGATGTGACCTTCTTGGGGTGACCATGTGATCTCTATGGCATGTGACCCCCTCAGGTGGGCATGGTGATTCCATGGGATGCTACCCCACCCCTTTGGGATGTCCCTTATGATCCTGTGCCTTGTGATTCCCTCAGGTGATGTTGGTCACCCCATGGAACCACTGGGGTGGTCTTAGTAGCCTTGTGGGAAGTGACCCCCCTCCACGGCATCCCTGGTGGCTATGGATGCTGGGACATCCCTGGGCTGGGAAGGGGTGAGCAGCATTCAGTCCCAGGTCTTCCCTTGCCGGCCTCTCATGGGGTTGTCCAGTTTTGCTGGGGACCTGGAGTTACTACCACCACCTCCTCCTCCTCCTCGAGTTGGTGATGAAGGTCCCACCTCCCATCACTCAGGCTGGGGAGTCACATGGGGGCACACTGTGGGACCAGTTGGCCTCAGGACTGTTGGTGCAATCATTGTACCTCTGAGCTTCAGGTTCCTGCTGCCCAGGAGAGGCCACATCAAGCAGAAGTCACTATATCTAGCAAAGGTGGCATCTGGGTCTCCAGCCCAGGAGTTCACAGACTCACAGAATTCTGTGTTCGGGCAATAAATCTGGCAGTGATGGTGTCACGTCTAAAAACCCAGAAGGCTTGGACCAGGGAAGCCCACAGATGTTTGGATGCTTAGTCAAAGTAGATAGTGTGAACTTTCAGTTCTGAATCACTATGAAAACCACCTTTTTTGTGGTATCTCAGCAATTGCCAAAAAGCAGAAAATGACAGCACCCACAAAAACAACAAAAATACCTTGTCAGGCTTTCAAAAACCTCAGTTAAAAAAAATTCTTGGTACCATACATGGGAAAACAGTGTCATGAGGGCAGCCAGTCAATGACCTGTTGGACCTGCAGTTCTGGGAAAACTCCAAGGGATGAGGGACAATCTCCAGAATCTTTATTTATGAATTTATGTCCCAACTGACAAAGCATGCCCAATAAGCAATGCACTGATTCTAGTACTAGCAACTCTGATAATCTATCTATCCATAATATTATTCACAATGCCTATTTCTGATTTTGTTTCCCTGTCTTCAGCTTTCCCTTCTTTCATTTTTCTTCTTTATAATTTTTTATTGTAATGCTTCTAGATTTGGAACAACTATTTAACTTTTCCTTCTAAATGAAGTCCTACCAACCAACCACATCCTTAAATTAAAGAAAAACCCCAGAATTTAAGCAGGCTTGATGAAAAGTAACCATACTATAATCTTTTATTTTGTTTTTGTGGTCTATTTTTTCCTAGGTTGTAAGATGAGATGAGGGGTTTTGGTTCATGATACTGGATTGTCATTAACTTTATTAATGTGTCATCAAATTACAATATTAATTTACATAATTTATAGTAAAATAGTTGGAAATATGAGATGTACATGTAATTGGAGCAACTGCCAAAACAGTATGTTTCACCTGATACAAGAGGCTAAAGGAGTATCACATTCTTTCACAGATACATAGGCAAAGTAACCTGTAAGCCAAAGATCTGTAAGTCATGGCCTCCCTTCTAGCACTGAAGAAACAGTATTTTCTTTCATTCATATATTTGGGGGATTCATTACTAGAGAAAGATTGCAAATATCCGTAACTGTGATTTCCTATATTCATTCTAATATTTCATTTTTTCAGTGAATATTTCATTTTTTCAGCTACCTATAATACCCTCCCCACAGAACAGGACCTTACAAATCCAACAAGCTGTAAACCGAACTTCTACGTGCATGGAAAAAAAAAAAAAGTGCAAACTGAGATATCAAGAAGTTTGCAGCCAGGAAATGGAGCTTTTTTCTGTGACCTCCTGTGATAATAGAGGCTGTGGTGGTTACAGACTTCTCCCAGGAGCAGAACATGGTGTATTGTTTGTTGAGCAAAGAGAAGGACAGGTTTCATAAGACAGCAGAACTTGTAAGAGTTGCAGTTGCAGTACGTACAGATATTTTCTACCTGCTATTTCTTTTCCTCTATTTACTTCTCCTCTGCACACCCAGGAGTCTGCTGCTAAGGCATGATGCAGTACAGAGCTTTCTGGAGGAAAGCATGCAGGGCAGCCTGCTGCTGAAGTGGTGCTGTGTGCTTGACTGTGAAGACAGAGATTTTTTTGTGCTTGTTTTCTTAATCACGAAGCTGATTCCAGCTGGGTACGTCTCCTGCTCTTCCATTCCCACCAATAATCAGTGTATGGCCATACCCGGTGGCAAATGTGATGGAGGGAAATTCTCAGTGTGAGTCAAGGAGTATTTGGCAAGATAGTATTGAGTAGAGGATCAAAGTCACTGTGTTCTCTGGGATAGTGGGATCAGTGCATTTTCCTGTGGTTGTAAAGTATTTGAACGCATACTGTAAGCATAAGGGAGAATCAGCACAGCACATTAAGCATTGCCAGACAGGGTCAGCTCAGGCACAAGCTTGTAATGGTGGCTATCGGACGTCTGAGAGAGAAGGTGCTTGGACTACTGAAAACAGGATAGGCTTGAAGTAATCGTTCTCTTTTTTTATTCTACCAATTTCTGGCAATCAAGAAGAGTAAGGACTTCCTGATTCAGAAGCTACATTTGTGAGCTACCTGTTAAATATCATTAACTCTATTTAATCCTACAAGAATAAGTTTTATTCTGAACCTGTTTGCACTTTTGACTTGGACACTAGTCTTTAGCAGTGTGGCTAAATTCTGCACAGGAGTTACCGATCTGCAGGCTGGTTATCGTAGCCCTAAATCATCATCTAATTGTTTTACAGCTAGCTCTGCCAGTATGACTCATTCTTTATTTGGATCATTTGCAAGACACATGAGCTAAACTTCAGAAATCCAAGAATGATGAGACACATTCACAGAAATAAACCTAGGGCAAGTCTGTTGTTTCTCTAAGGATGTCTGGTTAGTCTTTTTAACTTATGCCTATCAGCATAGAAAATCAGCTGATGGGAGAGTCTGTTTAAGAGCATAACTGAGAAAAACTTTTATGCAAAAGAGGAAGCAGTCATCAAAAGTTCTCTATGTAATTATGGACTATACACATGTTTACTGAAACAGAGGAAATAATACAACAGCTTTAAACTACATGTTTAAAATGTGCTTCAGCCAATAGCCAGGATGATTAGAATCTATCTATCTTCATGCTTCTTTTCTTTGGCCTTAATTGATGTTTCCACAGTTCAGTAATGTCTGGTGGAGAGATGAGGATAAGAGGCCTCTCTAAAATCCATTTTTATAGTATTTCTTTAAAATCAGAAAATTATCAGGAATACTTGCTTCTAGTTATAGACTAGCCAGGATATGCAGATGTTGACCATGTTAGGGATGGGGAGAAGGGATCCTTCTAAAAGTTTTAGAGTGGTGCGCTCAACTGAGACCATTAAACTCTGTTCTCAAAGAGACTGAAAATGTAAAACCTGGGAAAATAAAGGAAAAAGTCAAAAAATCCTCCAAGGACCCCTTATGGGAATCATTATATCTGCCTCTCTACCTCCTATAGAGGCTAGAGTAGCAGCCAGTTGTTATGTGGGGTCAGATGCTCTGCTCATGATTAAATTGCTAGATAGTGTGCTGGAAGATTGCTCTTTATTTAATGTTGATCCTTTCTACTTTCATTGTGTCATGGAGTTTTAGACTAACCACAGCCTTTCAGTGGAAATCCCCAGTAGGTAACATTTTCTCATTCATTTTTGCTTTTGACCTTTATTGTACAAAAGCTATATGGAAGTTGTTGCTGTTTTTCAAGCCATTGGTGCAGGGGACAAAGACTGAAGGAGAGACTCAGGGAAGAGTAATTGTACCCCTTCCCTAAGTTATTTTCTGTGGCCCCCAGACTGAGTATTGAGCCAGGCTCATGGCACTGGGACAAGCATGCGTGAGCAGGGGATGGGATGCACCGTCTTGTTTGTTGCTTCAATTTAACAAACCCAGTTACCTGATTTAACACTTCCATCAGCTGAACGATATCTCTTCCCTTAATACTGGCCCTTGACTTAAAATATTGCTGTTTATCCTCGAAGAACTGTCCCAGTGGGTCACCTGCATGACCACAGCAGCACAATCAGATATGTCCTTCTTGCAGCATCTCCTTCTCCTCTGCCATTAAGTTGGCTTGCAGAGCCCTCAAATCCCAATCTTGATTTCTGGCATGATGGGTGCTAGGTTGAAGAGGCACTAAAAGGTGCTACCCCTCTTCTGTGTGTGTGTCTGTGTGTGCCCGGAGAAGTCAGGTGCTAACCACTGCCACTTGCTAAAGGAAGTGGATCCCCCCCTCTGCAGTGACTTCTGCCCTCCGCCACATGTTGGTGAAAGCTTCTGGCCCACAGGAAAGTGAAATAATCACAGGAACTCTCAGTGGTGCCTGACTCTCTGTGTTGCAGTTTCATGAGCTCCAATCAGTAGACTTCTCTAGAGGGCCAGTCTGATTTCTTCTTCCCTTCCCCCCC
>NW_020799142.1:25008607-25050883 GCF_003259725.1 Athene cunicularia
CCCCATTTTCTTCCTTTTCTCTTTTCCTTTTTTCTTTCTTTTTTTTTTTTTCTTTTTAGAAGACATATTTGTATACCACCGTTTTAAACCTCAGCATTTTGCATTGTAGCACTGCTCAGATACCTGAAAAAAATGTTTCTATTGTGCCCCAGGATGAGGGAACCTGTAAATGACAGCTCTTGGCAGAATTTCATTTAATTACTCACCGAGGTGGCCTGAAAAGCCTGCTCTTCAGGTTTGCTCAAAGAGGACCTGAAATGACACATGGTCCACATTCGACCCGGTGTTTGAAGAAGATGCCGTCATGATTGTGGACACCCTGTTCAGTGGTTTGATCCATGACAGCAAAGGCACTGCCAGAGTAAAGAACACTTTGAAAACTCCTCTAAAGCAGTGTTTTGTCCTCTGCATGGTAAAACTCATTTTAACAATTTCCTTCCTTGTATTAGCAAGGCCATAATAATTATCATTCATGCTTATATAAAAGGGTTTACTTAGAAAAAGTGGAATGAACAAGAGACAGAAAACAGCTTGACTTTCAGAGGAAGATGTCCAGACTTTATACAGACAGATGTGATGGCTATGCAACGAGTTTCCAAAGACAGCCTTCATTTTGATGCCTTCATATAGTCTCCAAATGGAAGAAGGGGGCCAAGATCTCTTTTATTTGAGCGTAGACCTCCAAAGCACCTTTCCAGCTCTCAAAAGAAATGGAGAGCAGGTCCCCACTGAGGACGTACTTCAGTTCTATCCTAAGAAACCTGTAATTATGCCACACTGCATCCCCAGTGTTACGCTGCCCTTCTAGATGTGCTGGGGACTTAGGTGTGGAAGATGCAATGGAAGAAGGAGGCAGTGTGGGGGAAGTGAAAGTTTTGAAGTTTCCAAAGCCTTTGAAACTAATTTGGGATGAAGCAGGAAAAGGAGTGAAGAGGAAAGTACAGGAGATGGTGAAGTAAGCCACTTCCTTGTGCTGGGGCCAAGTAGCCATGGAAGCAGTAAGAGGAATCCCTAAACCTGGATAGTCTTTTATTGTCTTACAGCTGATAAAGCAAAGCCTGTGGGTGATGCACAGAGGTCTGTGCAGGAAGTTGTTACTGAAGCTTTTCCAGGCTAATTCCTGGAAAACAGCTGATCTGGTGTTCCTGGAGTGGAAACACAGAGCTGTTCTGCAGAGGGGACAACTAGTGGAAACCAAACCCAAGCGTTCAGAAAATCATGTGAAAAATAAAGGCTTTCCAGGAGATAATTCAGGGGAGACTGTGAAACCTTCTAGAAAATGGGCATGGCATCATTTCAACAGAGGGTTAATTTATTTCTCCGCATGAGTGGGCACCACACCACCACCCAGAAGTCACCCAGCAGAGCAGTGAGCCATCTGCAAGCAGCCCTCAGCCTGGTAAAATTCCCATCCATTATTCAGCTTTGCTCAGGTCATATATCCAGTCACCTTAATTTTACAGACCAAACCCTAAGTCACTGATTTGAAACCCATAAGAAAGCACGCTCTTTGAAGGCTGGGAGAAAATAAATATCTAAACTGCTGAACTCTGTGACAAGCCTTTCAGACATTACTTGCTGGCTGAAAGGCTTAATCCTGGAAAAGTCCCTGCTTCAAAGCGCACTGAAATGGGTCACCCTGTTTTTGTCACGCTTCTGTAACTACATATATCAAAAGGTCCCCAGAGCCCAGTGCACTAATCTTTTCTATTTATAATTTTGTGAAAAACCTCAGACCTCACCTTGAAACTTTCTCATTGCAGGTATCTTTTTTGATTTAAATGTGGTTGTTGATGTCTGAGTTTTGTTTCACCTTGTAGTTCAGCCCTGGCTGATAGTGGTGATAAAGTTATTTTCTCTGATCAGCTACAGTAACATATCCCTTTGGGCAAAGTGGGCTGAGCAGTTCCTTTCCATCATTATTATGTGGTGTGATGGAAGATCAGTATTGTTTGATTAAGAAGACCTTCATCTGTGTCGCTGGTGGGAGCTTATCTGACTGAATGACCTGCTGAAAAGGAGCACTTGCATTTACCTGGATTTCTCTAAGTGCCTCTTATCTTGCTTTATCATTGCTGGCTGAAGGTGAGATCCCATTTGCCTATCTCAGGGTCTAGGCTTTCACTTAATAGCAGTTACTGAGAGAAATAGTGCTCTGGAAGAAAGGGCCCACAATCCAGTTACAAGAAAGCAACATATTCCTTCAGAAACTCTGCACATTTCTTGGGGTCTGGGCAACATGACTGGAGGGGCTGGATCCCACCCTGGAAAACTGAGCCCTGGTGTGACTGTGTGAGGCCTTCAGACACACCTCACCCATGCACAGAAGTATTTCCTGATAGATAATTTGATATTACGTGTTTGAAATTCACACTGTAGCAGAAATTCCACCAGTTTGGAGGCAGGCACAATACTGTGCTATTAGACAGGAGACCAAAAATTTGTGTCAGCTGTTTGCAAACAGCTGCAAGTTATCTCTGCAAGAGAAGAGAGAAGCAACAACAGCCTCTAATTACTTGGAGTTGAAAAAGTGATTTTGGAATAGAATGATGATAGTTCTTGGCCAGATAAACTGGTTAATTCTATCAAAATGATATTTTACGACTGCTCCTCAAGTCTCTAGCCTGCAGTCCGAGGCACGCTGGGGCAGGGCTGGGAGCAGCCCAGAACATTTGTGGTTTGCACATCCCTCTCTGGAGCCCAGTGATGGCACTATGGCTCATGGCTAAGGTGGGTTCATGGAAGAGGGGGTTCATTTTAATGGATAGTCTTTAATAACAAAAATAATTTCAGTTATTTGGGAATATCAAATGAGACTTTAACTTCTGATGCCATATCTTTGTAGAGGAGATGGAGACAGCTGTTGGGGGCTGTTTCTGTTTTGCATGAAAGCAATGCTGCTGCAAGTTCTGTTTCAACGTCATGAAGGTGCCTGAGTGGAAATTTTAGATGTGTGGTTGTAGTTTGCAGCTCGCTTGATTAGGGATGAATTTTCCAACTTCACCACAGTGCTGGGTAGGAAGGACAGTGCATGCAAAATGGCCTTTTCTGTGTCATCGTGAATATACAGCAGCAGGGTGAAGTTTCTATAGCTGTGGTGTTCCAAGCAGACCAGGGACGGAGAGGACGAACATCCACAGCACCTGTGCACTGGCAGGGTCCACATGACAGCCAAGCACCCAGCTCTGGTCCCAGCCACCCACATGAAGCAAATGGGTGCAGCTCCCCTGGCATTTGCACAGCCAGCTGCAGCCTTGCTGCTGGTACTGATTTAATTTTGCATCTGGGCTTCACACCACCTGTGAGCCTCGTGGGAAACCAGCAAGAAGTTCTTGTGCGTGTGGGTGTCCATTAGCACATGTCTGTGTATCTTCTTCCTCAGAGCCCTCTAGACTCGGGATCAGGGAGCAGCAAGGGCTGCTCTGCTCACTGCCACATCCCTCTGACAGAGGTTACCACAACATCAGCAAAGAGGAACTCATGTGTGGCTGGAGCTCCAGCACCTCAAACCAAAGTGCAGTCTCTCAGTGTAAAACATTTTGATGGCAACCAATGCCAAGCTTTGCTTTAAACTGTCCCTGGGTTTCCTTCAGCTCCCTCTTCTGTGGGGTGGCAATTCCCTATACTGGAACAAAGGGTACAATTAATAGAAACTATCAACAATTTTATAAAAATAATAAAATAGCTTATAATTAGCCACAGAGAGTCATGCCAGATTTTGCTCATCAGGGCTGTTGACCTAGAGTTGGCTTCTGGTGGGAGTAGGTGCTTGCAGTCCTGCTCCAGAGGTTTGTGCAGAAATTTTATATTTGCCAGACAGGAAACCATGCCTGGCTGGGTTTCACACTGATCCCAGCAGCCATGGCCTAACTTCCCTCGGTGGAAGAAGGTTATCTCCCAGTGCTTTCTGATTTTCCGTGTAGCAGGGGGAGGAGGTAAGAAATTGTTTACCAGAAGTGCCCATGGGTGGACTCTGTCTCGTATCTCTAGCAGTACAGGGTAAGGTACCAAAAGGGTTTGCTTCAACTTCATGTGGCTGAGGATATGTAGAAGTGGAAAGGACAGGATCATGGAGGAGAGTCCTTCTTTCAGAGTACCAAACTCTGCAGAACTGGACTTTGAGCAAAATCTGGACCTGCCTCTTCAGGTCTGTAGTTCAGTCTAGAAATAACTAGGCACCAAACTGATCCTGAGCATTCCCATTCAACTTGGAGAGATTTCTGGTCCAACCCATCATAGTTTCCTCTCCCAAATACCATCAGTTTCCACAGGGAAGCAATGATATCTTTGAATTTCCAAGGAAAATGCCTTCTTGCTACTCTGATTAACCTTTAGTAAAGAAAGCAAGAGTGGACAAAAATGACACCTACTGGACACATCTGAGTAGCTTCTGTAGCAGATGTCTAAAGATATAGGTCCTTTGAAGCATTTAGTAACTACAATGACTTGTCTATTTTGGGGGCCTGAGAGTCTAAATACATCTGGCTTCTAATAGGATTGTGCAGTATTGTTATATTTATAGCAAAGTGCATTCAAACTCGACATCTAAGGGCAAGACTAACATTTCTCAGGAAAAAATTGCACAGCTTCTGTGATTCAGTTCTCTTGGCTTCAAATTGTAGTCCTGTAATTTTTTCCCTGTTACATCAGGACTACATTGTTTAGTCCTTGAATAGTATTTTAGAACTGAAGAATGATTAAAACTCCTTATTGTTTAAAACTCCTTATTGTACCCTTATGACACCCATTTTTACAAAGGGTAGACAGGAGGACCCTGGGAACTTCTGTTCTGTCAGCCTCCCCTCTGTGCCTGGGATGATCATGGAACAGATCCTCCTAGAAGCTATGCTAAGACACATGGAGGACAGGGAGGTGATTCGAGACAGCCAGCATGGCTTCACCAAGGGCAAATCCTCCCTGAACAACCTCATGGCCTTCTATCATGGGGTGACTACATCAATGGACAAGGGAAGAGCTATGGATGTCATCTATCTGGATTTCTGTAAGGCCTTTGACATGGTCCCCCACAGCATCCTTCTCTTTCAATTGGAGAGAGATAATTTGGTGGATGGGCTACTTGGTGGACAAGGAATTACCTGGCTAGTCACATCCAGAGAGTAGTGATCATTGGCCCAGTGTCCGGATGGAGATCAATGGCAAGTGATGTCCCTCAGGGGTCTGTACTGGGACCAGCACTGTTTAATATCAATAACATAGTGTGATCGAGTACACCCTCAGCTAATTTGCAGATGACACGAAGTTGAGTGGTGTGATTGACACTCTGGAGGGAAGGGATGTGTGTGGAGAAATTTTTGGAAGATAACAGCCACCTGGTCCTTGATACCGACATGAGTAATTCTCTGCTAGCTGCCTCTGTGTAAAGAACTTACTGTTCAATGTTCTTCTCTAGCTTGCCACTGCATAGAGGGCTATTGTTCAGCAAATTCCTTAACTAGAGATATGGGATGAAGTTGAAACATCAAGTAGGAGGTCCATAGGCTCGTGCTTTTCGCGTGTGCTTTTTGTGTTGTACCAATGAAATATGAGTTATATTGTGTGGACAGTAGCTTAGAACCAATCACAGTTTATTTAGCTGTATGTGATCACTCCATAATAGTATATAAGATGCTCTGTACTTAATAAAATTGGATCAAGCTGGCAAACCATATTGGTGTTATTCTTGATACCCGGGCTTTATCCGTCGACAGGATGTGCTATCCAGAGGGACCTGGACAGGCTGGAGAAGTGGGCCTGTGTGAACCTCAGGAGGTTCAACAAGGCCAAGTGCAAGGTCCTGCCCATGGGTCAGGGCAATCATGAGTATCAATACAGGCTGGGGGATGAAGAGTTTGAGAGCAGCTCTGTGGAGAAGGACTGGGGATACTGGTGGACAGAAAGCTGAACATTGAATTGACAGTGTGCCCTTGCAGCCCAGAAAGCCAACCATATCCTGGGCTGCATCAAGAGAAGTGTGGCCAGCAGGTCACATTGCATATGTGCTCCTGCTCATGAACTGTGTATTCAGGAGGGTTTTGGGCTGGAAGAGAGGACCTCACCACAGGGGAGCTTCAATACTGAGTAATCAGAGCTTTAGGGCAGAAAACTGAGTTATACCCCATTTTCAGGGATAAGGGGAGGGCTTTTTATTTTATGGGGGCTTAGCTCCCTCTGCCGTGTACAGGAGCTGAAGGCTGAGACAGGAAGATTTGAATGGGTTTCTGAGGGAAATTAAAGGTGCGGGTTCAGAGAAAAATCATTAGAGGAAATACTCTGTCAACATGTGCCAGGCTGTTACTTGCTCACTGTATTTCTGCTGCTGATGTCCAACCCATCCAGCACCACCAGTGCCGGGGGGAGCCAAACAGACTGCTGCTAACATTCGTAACCCAGTTTATTTATTAGGAGACCTGCACTTCCAGTTTCACATGGGAAGAGCTTAATTTCCCACCTCTAAAACAACAGCTTAATATAAAATAAAAGAACAACGTAACATTTGCACTATGTATTGCTAGGTGAGCTGTTTGCTCCTAATAGATAGTTAGTGTACATATTAGCATTTTCTGTTGGTTTCGTTAGTTGCCTTGCTGGTTTTTGGTTTCCCTTTAGTGATTTTTTTTTCCCCTTTCTCATGATCACATTGTACTCACTGTAGCAGGTTGAGAACAAACTACTGATGACTGTGTGCTGGAAGGTATCTTATCAAAGATACTTCTAGAGCATTTGAAATGAGTTGTTTCACTAGCCTCACTCCTCTATGGATGAATTAGAACAATAAGTATTTCAGGGCTGCTTTGAGTGAACTCTGTTTAGTAAGTTAAGAGGACAAAATACATTAAACAGATTTGTGGTTGGATGGTTTCTGCCAGCTCTGGCTGAAAGGACCAAGGGGTTGGTCAGCACAAGAGGCTGCTCAAGCTGCTAGTTGCTGGCAAAAACCAGCTATCAGCAGAAAAATCTTCAATTCCTGTTGGGTTTGTGTGCATAACACATCCCAGATACTTCCAAATCATACTGTAATATGATTAAAATTTACTAAGAACTTCCCCTGTCCCAGAACAAGTCCAGCTGGACTGAAGACCAGCATGGGTTGCGTTTGTCAAAGCAAGCTGTTAATGACCAGGACTCAAACTCATCCTTAGGTGCCTAAATAAAGGAGAAGTTGTTTTTCTCCTCCTTTTCTAACAGCAGCCACATTTGAAAATTAGGGCTTGCATCCATATGAAAGCCTAAAGCGGTCAATGGGACTCTTTCTATCAACTTCAATGAGTTTGGGATCAGACTGCAAATGATTAAGAGGAAAACTTTTGACAGCAGTTAGCAATGGCATTTGCAAAAGCTCTGTTCATTTCTTCAGGACCTGCCGTTAAGCAATGCAGAATATTTTGAAAATTCCTCTCCAGGTACAGGTACGTCTAGGTGGTAGAGACCATTAAAAAACTGCCTGAAAGCCCGTGTTCGACTTCATTGTGTAAATACCTGAACTCTTTGCTATTTCCTTCCTATGTTGTGTTCATCTAGATTGTTTTAACAGACAAACATTGTTCTAGTCTTTGCATATTTGTTTTTCATTTGAGCTCAGATTAGATACTGTGACAGGAAGGCTAATAGCTCATTTCAGCCAAGTTTTCATTCCAGAGACGGCTGTTGATTAGCAAACTATGACCCTGAAAAACCAGAGAGATGCTTTGAAGCAGGCTCTTGGAAGGGCTGAATTGGGCAAAAGTGTGTAAGATATTTTACCTACTTTTAGACCAGCTTTTTAGAGACTGCCATCGTCTGAGCCCTAGTGATGGGATCATCAAGTTTATGATGGTTTCTGCATCCCCTGGTGTTTTATCCTTAGTGTTACGCCAGTAGAAATAGTTTCCTGGGCTTTGTAAGAGAAAAATAACAACAGTAATGGAAATTAGGGTAATTTATGGGTGAATCAGAAGTAGCGAAGGAAAGCTGCTGCCTAGTTATGCTTAGATTTTGAAAGATGCTGCAAATGACTATTCATTTGATTTAATATACCAGATTTAATTCAAGGTTACTGGAACACATTATAAATCAGAATGTAGATACTTGCAAGCATATCTTTAAATATACCTGAATACTTCACTTTCTACCACTGCAAAGGTCAAGGCACACAGTCATAGTCCAAGGAAACATGAGTCAACCTATCACTGTTTTTAATCTCAGACTTCACTGACAGTAGTAATCTTCTCTGCATCTTCAGACATCTGCAGGTGCATTTATTTATTGATCTTTAAGAAGTGGTTTAGTTCTGGTGTCATAGACATTCCCGAAGGGGATTTACCAGAGAGTGTAACAGAAGGGTTAATCCCCAAAATGAAGCCAATTCTGCTGAATTATGAGCAAAACACTTTCCTTTCTGGAACTGGATTGAATTTGCAGCATTAAAAGTGTGCATCTGTTCTGCTTTATCCGTGATTAGGACAGCCTCACCTCTGCTGGTGTCGCTAACCCCTGAGGCAAGCAGAGGGATCAGAGCCCAGCTGGTGGGAATCACATCAATAAAGTGAGATTGATTTATCAGAGCTGGAGAGGAAAGGGAAATTTGGTGGGTAATTAAAGTCTGTGTTAGAGCAATGGCAGTTTTTGTGTTGTAGCTGTAGGGCTGATGTCACTAATAAAGGAGAAAAACACCAAGGTTTCAGGCCCTTCTTCAAGCATGACTGAAAATTGAAGGTGAGCTTTTACATTAAATATGTGTGCGTTGTCATTTCTGGTATGTCAGATTCTTACTGCTTTGTCTCAAGAAACTCCCTAGTTGTTGTTTTTCTGCTAGGTGCACCACAAGCTCCAGACAAATGATTATGTCTTTATTGTTTCTAAGAAGCTGGGTTTACAAGTACCATTCCTTTGCATTCGATTACTTCATGCTTGTAGGCCAATTAGAGAAGGGTCAATGGATTGGTATGTTTGTGTATATTCACAGTTGAAAATGACTGTGTGCTTTGAGCCTTGCTACTACCTGCTTTGCTGGACTCAGGCTGGAGGTGGAATTAATTGCTAACCAGTTATCTTATCTGAAAAGCAATTGTGTTAGAAGAAGAATCACTCAAGTGATATGTGGTTGGGTGAGGGGATGACCCCTCTCTTCAGGGGCTTGTGGGATCCTCTTTTCTCCAGGTAACAGCGTTGCAAATGAAACAGCACAGTTAAAGCGGGCAAGGGCTTGTTTTGGGAAAGGTCAGTGCTGTGCAGAGACATCGCTGAGCCGCTGATGTGAAATCACAGCATCATGCTGACAGCCAAAAGGTGGTGCTGTTACAGCAAGAAAGAGGAGAAAAAAGTGGCTCCCGATCAGCGGTGTTGGGGGACAGCTAGGGAGCAGGGGCAGAGCTAAGGGAGAGACTCTGCTTTTTCCAGGTAATGGATGCTTGAGGGCTATCTTAATGTACAGGACACCTGGTGCTGGTGGGTAGAGCCCAGGAAAGCAATAAAACTCAGCACAAAAATATGTGTCTGGAGGGAGGGGAAGGAAGAAAAGGAAATCACAGGCTTTCATGTTGTGACATCAGACAGGAAAGAAGATTGGAAAGAGGTGGCAGATGATGCTGCACTGGGTGTTTCAGGGCAAGCAGCTCATCACGCGCTCTGTGAGGAGGCAGCCACAGAGCTGCTACTTGAGATAAACATAAATGAGGAAATGGAAGCACAAAGGATCTTCAAAAGTATAGAGAAAAGCAGTGGAAGAGTGTGGAGATCCTTTGTGTGGAAGTGGGTGGCAGCAAGATGTAACTGAAACCCTCCTGAGATGGTGTCTGCCTTGGCCTCTACAAAGGCGTATGTCAAATGGGATGTTACCTAGGCAGACAAATCGCATCTAAACTGACACAGTAAGAATATTTTGGTGCTGTGCAGGTGAACTAGAGAGGAACTGGTGGTCCAGCAGGAAAAAGTGTTGTCTCCTGTATGTCACTTCCTTGATAGACTCCTTCTTCCCATGTTAGTCCTCACACTGTGGCAAGAAAGAGGCCTGCATCCAACTTCTGTTTCTGAAAACATCTCAGTATTTTTGTCCAACTTAGCAAACATCTGATGTGTGCTGGATTCTGCCCTTTTGGGCTGAAATTGTCACCAGACACTGTTGGGACAGTGAGATTTGTGCAAATGAGAGATTTTAAATTCAGCCTTGAAAGGGTCCCTCAGGGACGACTTTAGACAATGGTGCAAAGTTCAGAGCACAGTCTTGGCTGTTAGGAAGTTAATGCTTCCTCAAATGATTTGAGACAGCAATGTAGCGAAGTCCTACCACTGTTGCCATCTGGCCATGAGATGCTGCAGTGATCGTCTGAGGCACTGGGCATGGCATTCTTCATCCTCCTCCTCACTCCGCTATGTCACAGGTACAGCCCCAGTGTGAAAACCCGCAAAGGGAGCGTCAGAACTGATGTTTCTGCTCCCTCCCTGTGACTACCAGCCTTACCGAATGAGTGCAATAGGGTATTTGTTAAGTGAATTGGAAACATTGCTCAGACACAGGCTGAGCTGTACAAGACACCACCCACACCTAATTTTTGTGGCTGCAGATTAATGGCAGCAGGTGTAAATGCCCATTGTGTTGTTCAACTCATGCGTGTGCTTTTGAGCAGAAGTATCCCTTATTCTTGCAGTTTTGACTGGCTCACCGTCCAGCACCTCTTTTCCATCTCGTAAAGAAAAAATAAGTACAGGAAGAGCAATGGATGACAAAGGAAAAACAAAAGGGTGAAAAGTTAAAAATGTAGCATCAGGAGCCTGCATGGGGACCCTCAGCACCTAGGTCTCCCTGGAAGTGCTCTGTTTTGGGTCTGCCACTCATTTATGGTTTGCCAGTGTCCCAGTGCCTCTCCTGGGCTGTGTCCATCCTGTGCCTCAGTTCTGGACACAGCTGTATGTTCACAATCGTTAGACCTCCTTGAAAGCAGCTGTCATGCAAACTCATGTTTCCTTTGGGAGGTAAGAATTAGAAAGGATCTGTATTTGCTCTCTACTTAATGAATGCAGCTCTGATTAATACCAACAGGAGCTAATCAGAGGCCTCAATTAGAGTGCAGCAGCATAGGTCTGTGCATGATTATGTGTAATCATAAATATGCCAAAGAGTAAATGTAGTGTCAGCCTGTCCCTATGACATAGGTGTGTTGTACCTGAACAAGAGATAAGTGGAAATAAACAACAAATGTTTGAAACAGCAGCCACTATGTTTCTCTCGTGTTCTAGGGAGCTTGCATGTAGCTCAGTGTTCTTGCTATGCAGTGATATTCTTGTTTGTACTGGATGTTTCCACTTCTTATCATTAATGTCTTAAAGCTTGTTTATTGAACTCTAGGTCAGTTTATTCAGGTTTAATGACTCTTCCACCACATGTTTTCATTTCAAGCTCATGGAGGGGGAGTGTGGGCATTTTCTGTGCTGTTGCATGGCTCTTTCAGGAGGTTGATCTTGGGTCATTATTTGAACTAGTAGATGAATGATAGGAGTGTCTGTTGTGGTCTCATTTTCTTTATTTTTTTAAACATCTGTTTCTCATTTGTGTCTTATAGTCCCTTTTCTGCTTGTGTGGAAGGTTGTTGGTGAAGACAAAAAAGAATGTGGTTCCTAGAGGATAGTCTGAGCCTACATTGCAGCTTGTCTCCCATAGAGCAAGGGGGATAGTCTTGCATAGAACTGTGGAATTAAATGACCCATGCTTTTTTCTTCATGTTGCTGTAATTTTTTTTAGGAAATCACGACAGGGAATTCAATTATAGGATGTATTTGTGGTAACATAAAAAAAGGTTGTGGCTTCAGTAGAAAGCAGATTGGGTTGTTCTGTCTTCGTTTCTGCTTGTGTAGGAGGCCTTGGTGAATACAAAAGAGGAACATGTGTGTTTCCTAGAGGATACTCTCTGACTGGGGGATATCAAGTTGTAATAAATCTGGGTTTTCTGGGTAGTTCCCACACTGTCTTCTCATGCTTTCACAAGACAAAGAACAGCTTCCAAAAGCCTCTGTACCAAACACTCGCACAGTCTGGGCTGGCAGATCGGGCTGTCTTTATAAATGCACATCTGGAACACAGAGACACTGACCTCTTATTTAACCAGCAGCTTGCAGATGTGTCCATGAGTGAAAGAGAGAGCTGTGGAAACCGTCATGTAAGCTGCTTCTTGTATTTCAGCTTGTGGTGACAAATCATCCAAGCTGTACAGGGCTTCAGAACGCCATTTCACTGTTATTAGTGAGAAAACTCTATTAAGATGGACACTGGTAGTTTTCTCATCCACCTGATGTATATTCTGAGTATCATCTGAGCAGCTATGAGGGATATTCTCAGAGGCTTTTCAGTGGGACGTGTAATGGATTTGAAGCATCTCCAGCCACTCATGCCTGGGGCTTATTTTGCTTATCATGAAAGGGGATTTTTGCTCTTTTGCAGATAGAGTTCACTGAAAGTGAACCTTTGCCTTGGAAGATACTGTGGGTGCTCCCTGACCGTACCCTGTTTTGTACTCTTGCTCACAGAGGGGAATCTGAACTTAAGATACGAGTCCCCCGAGTGGGAGAACTGGAGCTGCCAAAGACGTAAGGTTCCCACTTTCTTTTTTTACAAGGCCTTTCACCACTTTCTACTTAAATATGAATGTATTATTCTGATTATTTATTTTTTTTTCAGTGAAGAAGTATGCAGAAAGGCTGCTGTCTGAATTAAACCTAAAATACCATGGAAAGCACATAAGAAAAAAGAGGAAACCTGTAAAAACTGATTTGGTGGGGGGTATCTTTCCTTCATGTGGTGTAATGCTTTCAGCCCCGTGCAATGTGGCTTCTCTCTGAAAAGGTGTTAACTCTTGATTTTAATTTTTTTTCCTCCACTACCTATGGAGAACTCCCTCTGCGTTAAATATCTCTGTTCTTCAATGTCTCTTCTAAAAGTGTCTTAGGTGTATCCAAATGCAAATCAACTCTCCTACATAGAATAATCTGGACTCTTAAGATTTATTTTTTTTTCTCAATACTTTGAAATCTGAAAAGGTTCTCCAAACTCAACGAAATGTTTTGAGTCTTTGTAATGTTTTTTCCCTTCGGAAACAATCTTACGGTCCTGCACAAGGCCTGGAAAGACGTATTCAAAAACCTCGGTCTCCCACAGAATCTTTCCATGGCACTGGTTGAGTTACTTGATTGATTTTTCAAATGTACATCTCCAAAAGGAAGCACCAATAATTCTTTGCCTCATCAGGTTATTGTGGTGATAAATTACACACATGTAGCTTTAGGAGGAATTGGATTCTATTCTGCCAAAAAATAGATAAATACTTGATTTGATCTGGGGATTTTTTGTGGACTTGGCCATTTTTCCCCAATATCTTTTTTAATGTTATTATTAATAGTAATAGTAATCTGTCCTGCAGATACAGATTGACTTGCAGTCACTGTGGAGCCCTCTGTCGTTGCTTTGATGCTCATTACAAGCAATTGCAGATAGTTCTTGAAGTGTCTTGATCCAGCTATAAAAGGGAGGTTAGGCCTGTGGAGGTTAGAGTGGTTGTTCATAGTGTAAGTCCTTAAATAATTTCTGCCTCCTTCTTAAATTCAGGAGCAGAGAGTTAATTTTGATTCCATCATTTGGACTTGCTCAGTAGGTTGGGCATAGATCAAGCGTAATGCCTGAGATAAGCACAAACCTAACGGAGGGAGAGGGAAAAATCATAATGGATTTATATTGAGAAATCTTTCCCACATGGGTAAGCAGTTTTAGCTGATTTTTGTTCTGATGTTAAAGATCTACATGATAATCCACAATAATGAATTCTTCCCAGTTTTTGTGCATGGACAAACCCCATTGACTGGGAAATGTTGCCAAACTTGTCTGCAGCATACAAAGCAATAACAAAGTTCTGTGAAAGGCAGTGCATTTAATGAGTGACATCTGTCTCTTTTACTCTATCTACCATCTCTGTGGCAGCAATTGCCTCATTTATGTGAATAAAATGTTTGATTCTGATGTCTCATTTGAGTGACATCCTGCATAGCGTATGTTAAAGATTAACATAGTGATTATGAAAGCTTTCAGCATCAACTTAAAGTACGGTAGCCATTCTGCTATATGAATATGGAACAAACTTGTTTAAAACAAGAAATCATTATGAAACTGTTCAGAGCTCTGCATGTGTATGTGTAAAAGCTATTTTCATGTAAAAATCAAATGCATGAGAATGAAACGAGATCATTGTTGCTTGCAAGTCAACTCTTGCTTGCAAGGCAAGAGCACTCCCCTGGTAGCTGTGTGCCTTTGTATCTCGGGGTATAATGGCTTATTTCTAAGTAAGCTTGTTTATAGTAGGAGTTGTGGATTTAAAAGGCTTGTATGACTAACATACAAGTTGCAGCTATATGTGTGTTATATGCTTGAAGATTGCTCAGTGAATAAAGGTATTCTGGAGATCTATACACCAGCCTACAGAGAAGTTTTCTTTTTTTGTGTGGTCAGAGGGGAGCATTTTCTGTAGTAATACTATAAAACTGAGTGCATGTCTGCTTGATTTTTGACTTCTTTCTTCTGACTTCAATAAAAACTCTTGTGGTTTGAACTCAGCCGGTAGCCAAACACCACACGGCCACTTGCTCACCCTCCCTACATCTGGGAGATGGGGCACAGAGTTGGAGGGGTAAAGGTAGGGAGACTCATAGGCTGAGGTAAAAAACATTTAGTAATTGTAATATAATAAAGCAATAACAATAATAGAAAGTACAAATGGCTAATGCACAATGCGACTGCTCACCACCTGCCAGCTGATACCCAGCCTGTTCCCTGCTAGTGATCCTGAAGTACCAAGATCCCGCAATCACAATCCCAGAAGTGAGGGAGAACGCCCTCCTTCACAGTCATCCCTCCTTTATATACTGAGCACGATGTTACATGATATGGAATTTCACTGACCAGTCTGGGTCCGGTGCTCTGGCTGTGCTCCCTCCCAGCTTCTTGTACACCTGTGCACGGGCAGGACAGTGGGAGTTGGGGAGTCCTTCATCTCTTAGCAACAACTGTAAATATCAGTGTGTTATTAGCATTCTCCTTGCACTGAATCCAAAGCACAGCACTATTTTAGTTACTAAAGAAGAAAAATTAACCCCATCCCAGCTGAAACCAGGACAACTTAAAAGACTTTTAGTCAAGTATTCCTTGTGCTATCTGCCTGATTCCTTTCTAACAGCACTTTCCATTCTCTGAGGCTTTCTCTTGGCTGTTCAGTGCAAATACAGCATTGTTAATTGTTCCAGTTGGCCAAAAAGGCATGACTCTACACTGAATAGAAGCTAACCTCGTGAGAACTAGCTTTTTTCCCTGATCCTTTCAGCACAAAAAGAGGTAATTCTTATTTTCTCTATTCCACTTTGACTACCTGCCAAAATTTCAAATTTCAGTCTCTCTTGCCCATTATGTCATGCTTTTTACATGGGTTTTCTAAGCAATACTTGAGGGGAGAATAATGCTGGTGCCATTTAAATAGACATTAAGCCTGTTGTGTCCCTTAAGCGGTCTGGAGACCAGTGCTATGCAAGTGCTGACTTCTGTTCAATCTCAGTCTGGGAGTGTGAATCCTCACAGCAATGTCCATATGTGGTGTTGCATTTGGTTGAGGTCTTCTTTGACAAGCTGGGGCTTAACAGGGGATGTTTTCACCAAAAAGACTACTTCTACCTCTGAAATACCAGCCTCCACCAGAACAATAATTACAGTCTGTTCAGAAATGGGATTCTCAATTCTATTTCCTACTACAGAAACACATTTCTCCCCCAGTATTTGGCAAATTTTAAAACTTTTAAGAATGATGTTTCAATGCATTCCTGCAGTACTATTGCTCTAAGTAATTCTGCTAACCAGCAAGGGTTAGACAACTGAATCATACTAGTGTTAGAAAATATAGACCCAAAAAGGGAAAGAATATTCTTCCATCTTCTGCCCTGTACTCTAATTTTTTTGGGCTGTTTTTTAGCTTACAGTGCAGTGTGTGCTAAATGTGCTAAAAAAGGGAAAGTAGATAATTTCTGTTTTTTTTTTTTTTTTTTTTTTTTTTTCGCTTTTCAAGTGGTCTTTGTTCTGTCAGTGAAAGCCAGGCTATGCAGTTTCATAGGGGTCAAAAATTAGCTAAAGAGGTCTAGGTCAAGTGGAAATCATATCTATATGGAAATAAACTACCAGAGGAATCCAAAATGGAGCACAACCTGTATGTCAGCAAGTGTGTCTGGAAAACACTTTTGCACTTGCCTGACACAAGGAATATTTGGCAGTGGCAGAACTTCAGAGAAAGGGAAGGAGAGAAATGGCAGAAAAATTTTTTTAGGTGAAAGTAGTTATGCAGAGGTGCCCGTGACAACTTTATTGCTTCCCTGTTGAGTTCCAGCACAGCCGCAGTGTGTTAGGCTCTGTTCAAAAATAAACAGGAACTGCTAGCTTCAAGATTCCCCAAAGCCTGACATGGGAAAATGGTCCCATCTCAGCATGATGAACAGGTTTGAATTCTCTCTTTGCCTCTTTTGATGACCTCACGTAAATGACATGTCCTGCTGGATCTTGGTCTTATTTGTTGTGTAATCACATATCCACAGGTGTGTGCCTCAAAGCAATTTTTCCGAACTACTTGCTTTTGGGATCCCTTTTATCTGGTGACCAGTAATTCTAGTCTGGATCTGAAAACTTCTGTCAAAACTATTACAGTTCTGTGGAGGGTTTAAATTTTAACAAGTCAGCATTTCCTATCAGGAAAAAAAGTACTTATTTGAGAGAGCTCCCAGCTGGTACTGCTCAGATCACAGTAGCTGGCATTTCTGTGAAACAAAAAACAGATGGAAACTTTTAGGGCATTTCATCCTGCTCTTCTTGTTTCTAACCATCTGCCTTCATGAGGTGGGACCTTGAGAAATAATAAAGATAGTAGAAATACTTTGAGAAATACTAAAGATAGGTAAGAAACTGTGAAAGTTGGCAGCACAGAGTGAGACAGTCCTGAGAAGATCCTTAAGTTTCATCTCCTTGATCTATAGCTAGTGAGTTTGCAGCCTCCAGTTTAATGACTTGACTGCAGTGATTCTCATGCAGCCAACCCAGGAACAGTTAAGATGCCACTTCCACTGTACTTGGGTTTTAGGTTTTCTCTTGCTCCTCCCCCTTCCTTTCCCCTTCTTTTGGCAAAGTCCTCCCTTTTTCCTTGTCCCCTTAAGGAATCTGCAGCCTGCAAATGTGACATTTGTCCATGTATTAAACAACAAGGTGGAAGGTATTCTACACATCCATGTCTCTGCTTCCCACCGGAAGGAAAAGCAGGGAAGATGCTGTATTGATCAGACTGGAGAGAAGCTCACAGAAAAGGGCATTGTTAGTATTTCTATATTGCACTAAGTAAAGACTCAGTTTACTCAGGACTTCTGACTCTGTATCTTGCTAATTTTGGATTAGGCATGTCTCCTTGGTGCAGTGGGAGTTGGGCAAAGGGCAGGGAAGTTTTGCTTTCCACTTTGGTCTCTGATTGAAGTTGTTTCCTAGAATAGAGTTGTTTCCTGGGAACCTTGTTGATATGGGGCTGAGATCTCTAGGCGGTGGCCTCTCATTTCTTGCTCAACATTATTCCAGGATTGGCACATATGTGAAGAGCAGATGTAATAATAGGTCAGGATAAAAGTCTATATAGCCACCTACCCTCTCTAACAATGATGTAACAGGTGCTTTAGGAAGAATTAAATAAGGCAAGCCTAGAGCAAAAACTCCTCTGCTATACTTTTCTGGCTCCAGTATTTTGGTATGCAGTGACTTCCAGAGCCAGAGGTGGTATCTTTGTCTTGAGAAACATCTAATAGATTTTTATTCCATAGATCCATCAAGCCAGGATTTGAATTAATCCAAAACATTCAGGGTTCCCATGGCAGTGAATTTTCAGTTTAAATAGACTTTGTGTGGAGACATATCTCTTTTTGTTTACTTTGAAGCTGCTTCTTTCTCTACAGTTAATTTCCTCTACCCGTTCAACACCCCACTGCTCAGGGCTGTGGAGGTCTTCTACTGCCCTGCACAGTACTGCTAGCTGTGTCTGCCACCTTTCCAGGTCATCTACAGGTAGGGAAGCACAAATCTTGGAGACACCCACATGCATACCTTCTTTCACTGAGAAAACCTGTTTATTTGTACACTTTTTTACCCAAGTATATGAAAGTGAGATCTTTACCTTTTGTCCCAGGACTCTTTAATTTCTATAGAGTCTTTGGTGAGTGATAATGTCAAAACTCTTTTGTAAATTCATAGTTTGTGTCTATGCTGTTAAAAAATTGCTTCCCAGTCCATGTTGGTCTTGGTAGTAATGCAGACACAGAAAGATACTGCCTGTTTTCCTCCCTGTTGGCAAGGCTAACCATTTGAGTATCCATCTCTGGGAGGTAGTATGGGCAAGGCAAGCCAGGTCAAACTTAACAATCTTCCCTGTCCTAGGTAGCTCTCAGTGGTCTGCTAGAATCTTGAAAAAGGCCTTTATGCTATACCTGAAAGCACACAACATACAAACCTATCTTCATACAATAGGAGAACTCTGGTGGGCTGCAACACAGCCCTTGCATTATTTCAGATGCTTAAGGGACACTCTTTTCTATCCCTTTTTCCCCTCCCACACCAAACTACCCTAACCAGTTGTTTTAGAGCAATGGAAATACTATGTTTCCCAAAGGAGAGCAATTGCTGTGAAAAATCAACATGTCAATCTACTTTGGAGAGGGCTAGCCCCAAGCTGTGTGAACATAAGTCTCTGGACCACTTGGCAATGCCTGACCACTTGCCAAAGTCTTTACTTGCTTTTCAAGCTGTGCAAAGACAGAGTTGTCAAACAGTGCTGAGCATGGGAGCAGAGGTGGGTTGCTGTCTTGGAGTGTTCCTTGCACCTGTCTGCATCTGCAGAACTGAACTTACCTTCTCCAGGTTTGGACCAGGTGGAAATGGAGGTTCCTGCAAGAGATGATGTTGTTGGAAGGGCAGGTCTGCAGACAGGCATAGGACACATTTGCTTTGAATTATCTTAGAGTCAGTATAGCATGAAAATTTCTTTATGGAAAAGACCTAAAAGGAATCCCCAAACAATTTGGATTAATTTTGCTTTTCAGAAGCTGTGCCTGAGTACCCCCTGCTGTACTGCCTCCTCACTTCTACCCTCTGACGTCCTTAGTTATACTGGTGCTGTGTTGTACCTCACAATGCGCTGCACATTATGCTGTGTGTGAGCTGGTGTTTGGGCAAGGATCTCTTAAACTACAAAACAAGAGGAGATGTTTTTTACAATGGCATTGCTGCCAAAAGAAATATGCGTCAAACTGTCAAACATGTATATCTGGTAGCACTATTTCTTGGCATATCTGTGTTTAACCCCATGTCTTCATAAATACTGTGGTAGAGAATCCAAACTGCAGGTCATCACATTCTTATCTTAAAGTCCGTTCCTTCAATGTGTTAACAAAAGAAAAAATCTGTCTGTTTACAGCCCAGTATATTTTCATAACAGAAATAACTAAATTAAGCAATAAATATGATCTCCAAAGACTGTGCTCCTCTAACCCCCTCTCTTCCAGTCTCCTCAGTCAGTTATTCCTGGAAATTGGACTAGGGTCTCCTTGCGCTGCTGTTTGTGAGGAGACAGAAGAGTGACTCCAGGTTGGTGCCAGAAGATAAATGAGGAGGAAGCAAGATCAAGATTCACTCCTTCAAATCCAGAGGTCTTGACTTTATTTCCCTTTGCTTTTTAGCTCTGCACAGCATTGGAAAGGGTTTTTTTTTATATAGGAATGTGAAGCAAAATAAAGCTTTTTATCTGGGAGTCTGTTTTAACATGGAAATCTGGTGTACAGAGGTTCTTTCCTTCAACAGGACTCTACTTCTGTGAGGCTCCCCACATACAATATTTAAGAGATTAAGCAATATAAAAGGCCAAGTCATCAGCATTTCCTTTCTGGGCTTGTGGTTGCTACAGCTTTGATGCAGTTTGATGCTTTCCAAGTAGAAGCAGGAGTTTCTTTGTGGATATTTATCCATGCTACTCACAGACAAATTGTTTGGAGCTGTGCAGCTCAGTCCCTGTGAATGATCTCTGATTTGTCAAAAGGTTTTGCTTGCAAAAGAGGTTCTGATAGAATTTCACCGAGCACGGTTCGCACCGGTCCCTAGCAAATCAGCTTCTCTGACATTTGTATGTCATCTTAAGCTAGAAACATATCTTCTTGTGCAAGCTAAAATCACAGAGCATGAAGAATTGTTGGGAAATAACTGAAAAGCAGATCACTGAAATGGGGATTCATTTTGCAAACAGAAGAATCAAGCCCATGAGAACTTGCCATTTCCCCCAGCCCCACAGAAGATTGTATTGCCGAGAACAACTCACTTCTCTGGAATTTCTGCTCAGTGTTTCTGTTCAAAACTGTTTGTTAAAAAATGAAACAAATACGCAATGAGAAGCAACTCATCAGCTGGGGACAGTTCTGACAACGATGCTTGAGACTGCACGTTAAGGCATCAGTAACATCTTCCAGTCTTGCTGGCAGGAGAAGGAAGAGAGCACTAATTCTTATTTGTTTATGCTAGTTTTGGCTGTTTTGAATTATTGATATGTCCCTTGAAACTCTCTGATCATTTCCCATTGAGCACAGAGGCATGTGGTGGTAAGCAGAGACCTGGCCTGACTGCTGGACTTTCTCCTGCTGAACTCAGCATCCAAGCTGTTCATAGCAGCAACAGATGTTTCTGCTTTTTAAGGTCTGTGGGAACCTCTCAACTTTTTTTTTTCCCCCTCTTCGTTGCAGGAACAAATGCCAATATAGCTGAGATCCAGAATGCTTGACCTCAGCTTTATGTTATTATTGGAAGGTATTGCAACTGGATTTCCTATTGTCCATTCTCAAGTAATAAGGTGATAGCTATTTATGCTGTATTTGCTTTTTCATGCATAATTTCTATGTGTGTGTTATTGCTACTTCCTGGCAATAAATAGGGGAATACATAATCACTGTCGCCTTCAATTCAAGGGGGTTTCATCTTGTTCAGAAAGTGTTAGGCAAGGTTAGAAATAAGCTCGCTAGCAACTAGAACAACACACTCCCTTTGTCTTAGTGGCATAAGCACTCACCTGGTACATTAATAAGGGATCTATTTCAATGCTATTTGTAAGGTGTGACTCTGTTCTGGGTACCCAGATGTAAATATCTCAGAAACCTGGGTTCTGTGTGTTAAACCTGAGACTTTCAGAATGAGTGCATATATTTGGATTACTATTATTACTATTTTGTTGGGGTTTTTTTAACATTAGGGCTTAAATCTGAGCCTGGCTTCATTCCCTGTATGTCAATGGTATCTGCTTTTGCTAAAGAGACCCTTTCTAGACAGGGGATTTACTTTCAGGAAAAGATGGGCTGTATGCCATACTTCCACAGGTAGTTTCTGAGTGTGAATTAACAGCTCTAATTTCCAGCAGAAAGTCCTTAGAAGCATACTTGGCAGTGCATGGTCAGGGGATTTGCTAAATTCAAGCATCCCTTGGCCTCCCCACCTGAGTCCCAACATTTTCAAGATGTCAAGGCACTGTGGCAACTCTCAGCAGTGGCTTTCCCCTGAAGGAGAGCTGGACCTTGTTAAGTGGCTGGAGAGGAGCCATGGTGCAAAGCTGTGGCTGGGCAGGGTATGAAACACATACCTGCTTTTGCAGCAGACTCTGGCTTCCCTCCTGCTCCACAATCGCTGTCAGCAGTTCATAAAATGAGCCAACTGGTGGCTGCTTGTGCACAGAGTCGGGAAGTGGGAACGATGTCCCAGCACTGTGTTGGACACATGCAATTCCTGGAGGGCAGGAGTGAGGAGGAGGGTGTTTGGGGCAGGCAGGGTCTGGCGGCTATGGTGCCCAACAAAGGAAAACCAATTATTTCTCCCACAAGCAGTTTTGCCACTTGGCTTGTTTGAGCAACTGTTGTCACAAGCCCAAACGTAAATGTGGCTCTTGGTGGTGGTCCTACAAGGAGACCATGCTGGCAATAATGGCTTACAGTTATATGGTCTGCAGGCAGAGGAATAACAAACTGTCCAGCCAGGTTATGCTTCAGACTTGAAATGTTTTTGTTTGGGTGAAATAAAAAAGGTTGTCCTTTTTTTCTATACACCAGCCTCCCAGCTTTCTGCTCAGTAACAGTCCAGCTGAATCACGTTTCAGGAGGCTGTTGGGGAAACACATTCTCTTGTTGCTGTGCCACCCTGGGTTGGTGCAGGGTTTAAAGTCTGCCAGCCCCACCTGTAAAATGTGGTGCTGGAAGGAGAGGAGGGAGCCAGTGCCCTATTTTTGGAAATGCAAATCCCTCCAGCTTCCTGCTATTGCTGTTTGTTTGGAGATGGCTTAAGACTGAAAAATGGGGCTGATCTGATAGTGTTTGCTTTACGGAATTTCCTATGTGCTAACCTGGTGCTGTGTGGTACCAAGATATGCCTGATGTACGCCACCCACGGGACAGCTGATGAGACTGGATTTCACCCCTGTGATTGAGCTGTAGCAAGGCAAGCAGCCCTCCTCTCTCCTGGCTGTGGTGGGGGTGCAACATAAGGCTGGCTGCTGCGGCAATACCCCTTCAGCTGCTTTGGTGCTAATCATCCTGCAGGATGGTCCTCAGCATGGAGCTTTCAGGTGGGATGCAATGAGCATCTCTCATGGGGCCTCTTGCAGTTGGGTCTGTTTTCCTTCTGCAAGGCCAATTCAGTTCTTGCAAGAGCTCAAAGGAGGGCTTTCTGTTCTCTACAGCCCAGAAACAATGTCACAAAATTTGCACCGAATTTCAAAGGTTTCACAGGATTCAGAAACCTCCTTCCATCAGCTGTTCCTCTCAAGAATCACCCTTTTTTTGAAATTAAAAAAAAAAAAATTAATTCCTAGACCTTGTCCTGAGTCTCTGTCACAGCCTCTCCTTGAGTCCCTACCTTCTCTCTTAGACCCTGAGAGTCTTCACCCCTTACAAGGTTAATTAATGAGGTTAAGTTTAAGACAGGGCCTAGTTGAAAGTATGAAGTGTAAGCAGTCCCTTTGGTTTGTCTCTCTAATATCTGTTTTTTGGTGCATCTGCTCCTAGAAGCTAGAGCAAGACAGAGACTTTCTTGGCCTTGATGTTGCATCTCAAAGCTCCTTGTCATGTGGCTTTTGCTCAGAGATCCTTTAAACAGTTTTGTTATTCAAAAGTGGCACAGAAATGTTGAATAAAAGTTGATGCTGATAAAGTCCCAACTGACATGCATAAATTCAGTGTTTTACACAAGGGTTATGTAATGATGCCAAGTGGACAGGCTTTTCAAAGTCTTACTAAAGTAACAGCAAGGGGAAACATTATTAAATGCCTTCTTCATGACATACAATAGATACTCTTATGATAACACAGAATCTAATATATAACACCTCTGCTAATGCTTTGTTAGCTGTGCCATCATGCAGTGACAGTAAAGACCTTGGGTCAAGTCCTGTCACTGGTGGCTGGTTGCGTGGATAAGATACTGGTGTGTCATTTGGCATAAAGAGGTTTTGCAGTCTGCCTTCGGATTAATGTAAGTAGAGATATGATAAAGAATATGTACTCTATAAGTAGGTTTTAGAAGTGAATTGTCGCTCAGTCTGAAGCTGGGATATGGGACATGGAAGACATTTTTAAATAAAAACAAGGATGAGACTTACAAGGCCTAAAGCTCCAGTCTCCCACTGGCAAGTTTTCTTTCTCTGACTCGGTGAATTTCAGTAGCTTGTGTTTTCAATATTGATACATCAAATATATTTTTTTTCTTTTTTTATATCTGTACATAAGAAATATTTGGCAAATTCAACTTAAATTTCGGAACCGTTTCAGATGAATTAAAAGTGCAGTTTTCAGTGACCGAACAGCTCATCAAGGAAATACTCTGTGGGTGTCCTGATGGAAGCTAGCAGAAAGACCTCTGTCCTCTGAAAGACTGCGTCCTCTCTCCCTTGTCCTTTCCCTCTCTGACACCAGTTTTGCAATCGACCCCAGAGTCAGTGGCACCAGGAACAGACCAAGGGCCTCTTTCTTCTGGACGCTGGACATCCTAAATGCTCTCAAATCTACATTTAGCAGGGACTTTTCATAGCCTGGCAGGATGAGAATGCTTCTACCATGATTAGCGACTCCTCATAGTATTTTTATGGATATAAAATGTCATGAAAGCCGCTGTATGTTTTGCAAGGATAGGTTAAGAAGGCAGACTGTTTAACTTGTTGTGACCTCACACAGAATTATCATAGCACAGCCCTCTGTGGTATAAATCTGGTGGTCAAATGTTTCCTCTCTGCCGCGCAATAAACATCAGTGCAATTTACAGTAGCTGGTGATGAAATGTGCCCAAAACACAGATGTGTACGATGTGGTGGTCCTGTCAGTTCTCATGGGAGCAGTGCAGCGCTGCTGTATGCACAGAGGCTGCCTCTGACTCCAGCCATGGACTTGTTCCGGCTTGCTTGCCTCCTCGGCTTGTGCTTGTAAAACCCTTTGTGCCCTAGTCTTTGAGTAACTGGTACTCAAAGACTCTATGGCAATAGCAATAAATATCCCTGTCACTTGGTGTATTTTAGATTTGCTTGGCTTGACTGTGGCAGGGGTTTTTTTAAGCTTGGATCTTTTGTACATTCCAACCAGAGAGTGAAGGACACTGAGTTCCTATCATAGCAGCTCTGAAATATTTAGTTTCCTCTCTTTCCTCTCTTTGCATGTTTTATATTTAATTTTTTCATTTGCATTCTTTTTCCAGTTATCTGGGTAAGTGGAAACTATGTTTCACACTAAATGTTTATGATGGTCATAATTACACTGTCAACACATGATGAAATATATTTATTTGTAGCACCACCAAAATGCTTTGGCATTGTTAAGAATAATTTAGGATGTACTGCCATCTAATGGCTTTGCTAGCATTAGAGGAAACTAAGAGTAAGCTTAGCTTATTAGATTCATAAAGAAAAATGAAAAGTTTTTCAGTTACTATATGGAAAAGTGTAAAGTACGTTGTTGAAGAGAATGTATGCAGACTTGTCTCCTTTTTTGACCGTTTGAGGTGCTGCAGTCTTTAGCATCCCCAGTCTGGTCTGCCATGGGAGTCTAAGTACAGGGACACATTTGTATTTTATTGACATGTAACTTGAAGAATTCTTGAGCCTGTGTCATTAAACTTAATGGTGCTTCTTAAACAGAAGTTCAACAGTTTGAGAGGCCTTCCTTGGCTGTGGCTTGACCTTTTAGTGGTAAAAGGGAGTAAATGAATGCAGCCTGTGGCACTCTGAAAAAAAGCAGTTTGTCAGGACCATATCTCTTCTTCCAAGACACCCCCCCCCCCCAAAACAGCCTTCCTGATGCATTTTGACAATATTTCTTCTAATCGTGAAAACCATACTGACTCCCAGCAAGGCTTTGAATACTTCTATGGGGCAAACAGATTTCTTTTTGCTGCTGACAGTTTAGCCACATTGGAGCCTGAGCGTCAATAGCCACAAGTTGTTGGCCAGAGCTGGCAAAACAGCTGGTGCATGGAGGAGTCCACTGGAATGGTGCATGGGAAATCCTGCAGAGAGGGGACCACACTTCTGCCTGTGCTTTCTACAATAGTGGGACTGATGCTGCTCCTGTAGTTGAACAGGAAAAAATGGTGAATGATTAACAGTGTGAACGTGTCTTCCCTTGCCAGCTCTGACTCTGTTCCTGCACTGTCCACTGCTCTGTGGAGCTCCCCTGAACACACATGCATGCCACGTCTCTTGGGACCTGTATTTGGCTCCCCTCAACCTCCTCTTGCTCAGTGCCTGTCCCTGTGTGCCTGACCTGAGCCATTGCTGCGCCATCCAAGGAGCATCCAAGGGACACAGAGACCCTGTGTGTGTGTGGTTGCTGTGCACAAAAGGAGATCTTGGGGTAGAAGCAGCCCTGCAGTTGATGTGGTGCTCCAGAAGATCTTTTATCCGACTCTGCACCACCCAGGAAATGGTCCCACTTTTAGAATTGTTCCTTGATCAGTTTAAACTGATTATAATTTGTGAAACCACCTCTTGGAGCATCACTCAACAGCTCTGTGGGGTATTAAGTGCATGGCACAGTGCAACTGTCCAAGCAGTGCTGCAAATGGTTTCTTAACTTCATCACATTCCCCTTGATGACCCCGGGAGGACTGGGGAACGTTAACTTCTGCTTCCTGTTGCATTTTGTTAGTGGCAGTCTTGTCTGCATGTCTGATACCCAGAATTAATAAACTGAAGATGCAAAAAACATGTACTCAATCTGTTATGATTCACATCTCAAGCTTAACTAAAGGCAGGGTGGGAGTGAGAAGGATATGACTGCATAAAAATGCAATAGTTACAGAAATAGCCATGTCTGAAGTGGCCCAACTGGGTAAAAGTTCTAGCTGTGAGATTAAATTGTTTAATTCCCTTAAAATTTGAAGAGTTAAACTCGCATTCAAATTCTCTGACATAAACAGTTAATACATTATTGGAATCTCTTTTTAAAACAAATAAACAAACAAACCAAACCAACAAAAACCCCACAACATTGTGGTTAAGTTACCTTTGCATAATGATGTCCTCTGTGAGTGCAAACTAGTCTAACTAAATGACTAAACCTCTTGGAAGCATGTGAAGATCATTCTGTTGGTGTCCCATAGAGTGCATCCCTAGTTAAGGCTATAGTCCCCTGATTGATCAGCACTATGGACTTGTTCCTCTGGGGAAATGAAATCCCATGAAGCCTTCAAAGAAGTAACTTCTGGCAGAAGAAAAGTCACTCTGGAAATATGCACAAGGAAGTTATATATAGTAAAGAAAACTGTTCTCTGCCCTGTGTATAGGGGAGGCACATACAAATGGGTTGTGCTTCAAAAGGGAAGTTTTTATTTTCTTCAGTAAGAGGACCCATGAACAAGAAATGCAGATTGGAATTTGTCAATGTGTGCAAGGTTTCCAGTAAAGACTGAGCTGAGGCTATTCAGACATAACCTCTCCCTACCAGCCTGCTTGCCTGAACCCTAGGCTGAATGCTAGGACAAGAGGCTTCTGACACATTGCACATACATTTTTCTTCCCAGCTTCTTCAAGCTTGCAGTTGGGTAATCCTGGCCTAGGATCACCCCTGGTCCTAATTGATTTGCACTCAAGGTCACTGTGGCTTAGGCGCCGCATACCCAACGATCACAGTGTTGTTCTAAGGGTGATTTATCCTCTCACAGCCAGATGAGCACTCTGTGCCTGTGTCAGGTGATGCATGCACAACTGGGAAATTCAATTTTTCATCTGGACACCGAAATTCCATGAGGGACAAAGTTCTGTTAAATCTCATGTAACTTTGATCATTTCAAATGAAACATCAGTTGCCAACAGGAGGTCAAAGGAAGTCATTTAAACTTGTAAAGGAAGCTATCAGTTAGGGTTAAATGCATTTGGCCCAAGATGAACTTTAAAACATGATCTCAAGTCACTCTTAGGTTGGTCCTCCTCTGAGCTGACTCTAGCAAGCACAGTGCTGCTGTTGAAGTACAGTAACTGTTCTTTTTAAGTCTTTCCAAACATGCTTGTACAGTGTAACAGCAATTAGTGAGCTGATAAGCTAGTTCAGGAGGAAGAGCAATTTTTTGTGCAAGGAAATTTTTCCTGTACAGAAGAGACAAGGAAAGATGGGAGAAATGCCTTTTCTGTTTTCATTGCGGGGATAAGGCAGCAGGAATGATTTTGGAAATTTTAATCTAAAAAAAAATGTGATGTCAGCTCCTCAGATCTGCCCTTTTCACAGCTTAGCAGCTCATTTGTAATTAGCTTTAGCATTGATTGATGTGAATGAAATCCTAATTTAACGGAATAGACATCAACTCTAAGTTTTCCTACCTGGGAATGCTGTTGCTCCCTTGGTGTATTTTGCCTTGCTTTTCCTACCCAGCTGTGTTTTTCCTGGGATGATGGGAAAAACCTCTCCTGCAATCAGGCTTAGTTCTTCTATTCACTTAAAGCTGCTTTCCCACTCAACAGACCATGTATGAGAGTCACTGCTGACAGCAGCCCTTTCTGAAGAAAGGAAACACTAAAAATGCACAGGGAAATCTCCGTTCAGCAAAAGTCATCAAAACTTTTGCTTACAACCTAAAATGCTTAGTTGTCAACAGCCTCTACTGAATCAATACACAGCTGCTGGCTCTTACCGCATCCTGTGTGCTTGCTTTTTGCCCACACCTACACAGAAATGTTAGTAATGGTATGGGCACTTGCTAAATCTTACAATACTGGTGTTCTGAGCTCATGAATTAATTATAAGTGACTTCTTCACTAGGTTGGTGTCCCAAACACAGGCCTCAGCAGTTCTTAGCATGGAGAGTACCTTTCCTCAGGCAGCTGGGTTAAAAGCTAAGCTGACATCAGCTTAACCTCTGTGTCCCTTTCGGAAAGAAATTTGTTCATCCAGACCATCTGTTTGCTTGCCTTATCTTGACTATGTTCTCCACATTATCTGAGCTACCTGTGCACTGCGGCTTGTGCCTGCAGGCACTGCGACAGGGTCCATCTCTCCTTCCTATCCCCTCCCTTTCTGTTGCATTTACATATGGGAATACTGTTTGAGTGCTGTGCAAATCCATTCATGATGAAACTAAGTCATTGGCTTTTTCTCAGCTGTTTGTTTCTGGCAGCTGGTCCTTCAGAGCGGTGCTCCAAGGGGCCAGGTCAACAAAAGAGTATGAGTGTCAGAAAAAGATGAAGACAACTTCTGCAAAACCTGGGATGTCTCTCTGTATAAGAGAGACACTGTGGGAAAGACCTCACAATTTTATCATTGTTGTCTTTCTGAAGAGACCTAGCCACATCTCACAGCCAGAAAGCAAGCTGGGTTGGAAAGATGGCAGTTTTTGGTTCAGAATTGGTCTTTCTCTGAAGCTGAGGGGCTGTGAATGCTGTTCAAAGCAGAGCTCTCCTTCACATTGCTGCAGCCTGAGGATTGCAGTGGTTTATGGTGATGGGTGAGGGAGTGAAAAGGAGCTTGAGTGGAAAGCTGGGCTGCTGGGATGCACTGGTTTGGACAGCATTGTTGGGGGAAGGAGGTTATTCTCATCTCTGTTTCCCAACCACAAGCAACAGCTTTGGAGCAGAGGAGAATATGTAGAGGAGATTATTTCCCAGCTGGTGGTCCTTTGCCATGGGGCTGTGAAGCAGCATCGCTTACCCACCTGAGCAGATACTCCCATCCTGTGGGACTCCACCTACACGTTAGGGCAGATGCCACCAGCAGCTTATTGGCAACCCCCAGCCCACAGCTGAGGGACAAAGGAAGGGATGATATTGCCACAGAGATTTTCATACATGGAGTCACACAGGAGTGGGCAGGGTGCTGGAAGGATATGCCTGAAGAAGTTAGTTATTTAATTTTGACATTTTCACAGTTATGGAGGAAAAAATAATTCATCTGTCTTGTATCCATTCCTGATTTATTGCTTTTTTCTCTTTTTCAGTTATTCTTTTGCTGGGGTAATAGAAAAGACTTTGAAGATGTGTATATTTCCCTCTATTTAGATGCCTCATTGTCTTCACAGATGCTGAAATACAGTGAGCAGATTTCCACTGCCATTGTGCCCAGTTGAATCTGCATGTTTCATCCTCATGCAGAAATTTTGTCATGCATGCTTTTGTTGCATCTCCCTTTCTCTCCTCTCCTCTGGCTGTGTTCTCTGCAGCTCAGTCACATATGCACATCTTGGGCATTTGTATGGATCCAAATACTTTGAATAAGAAAGTTTTGGGTTACATATTCTTGTAATTTGCTCACAAATTAACACTGGAAAACTTTGCTGGGTTGATCATGTAAAGCAGTCCTTCCACAAGGGGAGGTTGTTTTATATACTTGTATTATGTATTATTATATAGTTCAACCTATAGCTTGGAAGTTTTCCCTTTTCGGCTTACCCCTCCTTTCAGCCTTCTTGGCTTGGCTGTGAGCAGCTAGGGCTTGTGTGTGATGTCCCCACTGATGCACAGCCACAGGAGCAGACAGCTTCTCGGAGCCTCCAGCAGACAGATGATGCTGCTGAAAGTTATCATCTTGTGCTTTTCTCTTCCCCTGCTCACTTGTCACTTAGTTCAAAGTCTTAATTTTTCAGAGTAACAATATCCTGTTGTGTCTTTGTTGCATGAGTATAATTGCTGCTTGACGTTTCCTGCTTATGATTCTTTTTGCCTTACTTTTACTTTATTCAGCCTTAATGCTTTTCTTTTAACACAGAAATAGAGAGAGAAAAAAGTGGTATTGAACCACTAGTGTATTCATACTTACGAGTTACTGCTATCTTGCTGCACTAATTATGGCTGGTTTGTATGAGATACAGTATACTGAGACATCCACACAACCAATTATTATATCTTTTGGTACAAAGGTTGGTCCAAAGGTTAGTCCAAACCTGCCACTAAAGTGCTGGCTTGCAACCTGTGTGCGTGGACATGAATGAGTTTGGGCTCTGACTGGGACATCCCCTGGGTAGTGTAGATCTGGCCTTCAAAATTGCACTGCTTAAACTGTGTTAGGGGAAATTTTGTCTCTCTGTTTGGCAGTGCCAAGGCTTTCTGGTTTGGTCTGTGTTTTGCTGTTTACTGTAATGTGATGTTGCTCACTGAGGCTGACAACTGACTTTGCCATCCACACATGAGAAATCCTTCCTATCTCCAAGTAGTTGTGGTGAGACTTCATCAGTGTCGCTCTTATTCATGTTACACAGACTTAGTGTTCATTTTCCCTAGTAGCTGCAGATAATTTGGAAAACTGGCCAGAAAAAGGAGAGGAATGTGTGTGTACCAACCACGAACAGGGTGAGTACAACTAAAGACATAAAGGTTGGTGAGCTCTCTTAATGTAGTCCTCTCCTGGGAATTACAAATCAGTGGAAAAAACTTCCCATTTGTGGGCTCTCATTAGAGTAACAGGCAGCTGTAGCTGCTCCCAACATGCTCTTTTAGCTGTTTAAAATCATAGAATCATAGGAGCATTTAGGTTGAAAAGAACCTTTAAGATCGTTGAGTCCAACTGTTAACCTCACACTGCCAAGCCCACCACTAAACCATGTCCCTAAGTGCCACATCTACACATCTTTTGACCACCTCCAGGGGTGGTGACTCCACCACTTCCCTGGGCAGCCTGTTCCAATGCTTGACAACCCTTTCAGAGAATGAATTTTTCCTAATATCCAATCTAAATCTCCCCTGGCACAACTTAAGGTCATTTCCTCTTGTCCTATCACCTGTTACTTAGGAGAACAAGCCAACACCCACTCGCTACACCCTCCTTTCAGGTGGCTGTAGAGAGCAGTAAGGTCTCCCCTCAGACTCCATGTCTCCGGCTGAACAACCCACTTCCTCAGCCACTCCTCTTAAGACTTGTGCTCTAGACCCTTTGCCAGCTTTGTTTCTTTGCTCTGGACACGCTCCAGAACCTCAATGTCTTTCTTGTAGTGCAGGGTACAAAACTGAACACAGTATTTGAGGTGCGGCCTCACCGGTGCTGAGTGCAGGGGGACGACCACTTCCCTAGTGCTGCTGGCCACACTACTTCTGATACAAGCCAGGATGCTATTGACCTGGGCACACTGCTGGCTCATATTTATCTAGCTGTTGACCAACACCCCCAGGTCCCTTCCTTATGGGCAGCTTTCCAGTCACTCTTCCACAAGCCCGTAGCATTGCAGGGGGTTGTTGTAACCCAGGTGCAGGACCCAGCACTGAGCCTCGCTGAATCTTGTACAGTTGGCCTTGGTCCCCTGACCCAGCCTGTCCAGATCCCTCTGTAAAGCCTCCCTACCCTCAAGCAGATCAACACTCCTGCCCAGCTTGGTGTCATGTACAAACTTTGAGGATGCACTCAATCCCCTTGACCAGATCATTGATAAAGATATTAAGCAGAACTGGCCCCAGTACTGAGCCCTGGGGAACATCACCTGTGACTGGCTGACAACTGGATTTAACTCCGTTCACCACAACCCTTTGGGCCCGGCCATCCAGACAGTTTTTTACCCAGCAAAGCCTGTGCCCATCCAAGCCATGAGAGGCCAGTTTCCCAAAGACAGTAGTGTGGGAAATGGTGTCAATGGCTTTACTAAAGTCTAGGTAGAAAACATCCACAGGCTTTCCCTCATCTGATAAGTGGATCACCTTGTCATAGAAGGAGATCAGGTTTGTTAAGCAGAACCTGCCTTTCATAAGCCCGTGCTGACTGGGCTTGATTGCCTGGTTGTCCTGTACATGCCATGTGGTGGCACTAAGGATGATTGTTCCATAAACTTCCCAAGCACTGAGGTCAGACTGACAGGCCTACAGTTCCCCAGATCCTCCTTCTGGCCTTTCTTGTAGATGCACATCACATTTGCTAACCTCCAGTCAACAGGGACCTCTCTGGTTAGCCAGGACTGCTGATAAATGATTGAAAATGGCTTGGTGAATACCTCCACCAGCTACCTTAGTACCCTTGGATGGATGTCATACAGCCCCAGAGACGTGTGTTTTAGTGGGGTAGCAGGTCCCTAACCATTTCCCCTTGGGATTACAGGGACTTCATTCTGCTCCCTGTCTTCTAGCTCAGGGGACTGGTCTTAATATTAAAGACTGAGGCAAAGAAGGCACCTCAGCCTTTCCTCATCCTTTGTCACTCTATCCCCCCCCTCCCCTATCCAATAAAGGATGGAGATTTTCCTTAGCCATCCTTTTGTTGATAATGTATTTATAGAAACATTTTTTCTTGTCTTTTATGACAGTAGCCAGATTAAGTTCTAGCTGGGCTTTGGCCTTTCTAATTTTCTCCCTGCATAACCTCACGACATCCTTGTAGTCCTCCTGAGTTGCCTGCCCCTTCTTCCAAAAATCATGAACTCTGGGTTTTTTCCTGCATTCTAGCCAAAGCACTCTGTTCAGCCAGGCTAGTCTTCCTCGCTGGTTTATCTTTCAGCACATCAGGACAGCCTGCTCCTGTGCCTGTAAGATTTCTTTCTTAAACAATGTCCAGCCTTCCCAGACTCCTTTGCACTTCAGGACTGCCTCCCAAGGGACTCTGTCAACCAGTCTCCTAAACAGGCTGAAGTCTGCCCTCCGAAAGTCCAAGGTAGCAATTCTGCTGACACCTCTCCTTGCTTCTCCAAGAACTGAAAAATTTATAATTTTGTGACACTATGCCCAAGATGGCCTCCAATCATTATATCACCCACAAATTCTTCTCTGTTTGCAAACAACAGGTCCAGCAGGGCGCCCTCCCTAGTTGGCTCACTCACCAACTGTGTCAGGAAGTTATCTTCCACACACACCAGGAACCCCCTGGGCTGTTTCCTCTCTGCTTTATTTCCAGCAGATGTCTGGTAAGTTGAAGTCCCCCATGAGAACAAGGGCTAGTGGTTGTGAGACTTCTTCCAGCTGATTATAGATCAGGATGAAGAGGCAGACAAAATATTCGATAACAGACTCCCACCATGATAATATCTGTCTTATTGGCCTTCTCCTATATTCTTACCCATAAACACTCAAACCTATCACCATCATCAAGCTCTAGACAGCCAAAACACTCCCTAACATACAGGTCTACCCCACCTCCTCTCCTTTCTTGCCTCTCTTCTGAAGAGTTTATAGTCATCCATTGCAGCACTACAGTTGTGTGAGTCATGTCACCATGTTTCCATGATAGCAAGTACATCATAATTTTCCCTCCGCACAGTGGCTTCCAGCTCCTCCTGTTTGTTGCCCATGCTGTGTTCATTGGCATAAATGTGTTTCACTTGGGCTATTGATCCCACCACCTTTTTTGGGAGGGAAACTCTAATTCCTGTGTGACCATGGGTTCTGTCGTTTCTAACACGTCAATCAATAACCCTTCTCTCTTTGATGTTGCATGTCTCTCCATCCCCTACCTTCACAGAAATGGCAGCCTGAAGGACCTCACTAGCACACCATCACTCAAACATTGGCATGCCACCCCCAGGCTTATCTTTAGTGAGCCTGTTTTTTTTCCCTTTCCCCTTCAAATCTACTTTAAAGCTCTTTCAATGAGCCCTACTAACTCACAAGTTTGACACTATGTGGCATACATCCAGTTGAAAGTCAACTCAATTCTCCTTTGGTAGAAGTCTGAGTAGATTTGCCATTGAGTTCCACCAACCCTGGCATCTGTCACCTTCTTAGTAACATACCTTCCATGGCACTCCTTGCTGGAAACGTTCAAGAAATCTCTCCATTACAAACAAACACAGCCCAAAGTGGGGCCACAAGATCTGAGCACTGGTGCTTTGAAGACCACAGCTTGCCAGCTACTCACATAGCTGTCTGTAGAGCAGAAAGACACATTTCTCATGAAAATTCTGGATTGGGACAACCAGGAATGTACAGAGCAGTGATTATAGCTGGGCCAGGAGGATAGATAGCAGTATATATACATAATTGATCACCAGAATGCATGTTTTGGATGTAAACAGATTTTATGTCAGTAAAGGTGTGCTTGTCACTCTATATTTCAGTTGTGAAGGGCTATCTGGAGCTTTGGCAGCATCTGGATGTTAGATATACCATTGGCTTTGTCAGCACAAGCTAGGGTTGCACAACACATGCTGAATGCCCAAATTCCTTTACTGAGATTGGTAAAGACTGCAGTAAATCAAGAGCAACTGAAGAATAAACATCTATGAACGAGTTTACCAGTTTGTTGCACTATTAATGATTACCCACCCTTTGTTATGGAGCAGCACAGGTAGCATAGATGGCATATCTAATCATTAGCTAACAAATGCATTCACTTCTGTTCAGACTGAATTGCTAATGGGAGAAGGTGTTGTTACAGTTACACATTAATAGTGTCCAGGGGTGCCATCAGACCCTGGAGCAGGAGCCCTGCCCACATCAGGACTAGGATGCTGCACTGGGCAATTGTCGCCCCAGCTCCCAGTCAGTGCTGCTATGGACAAGGAGGCACCAGTGCCAACCCAGGCAGGGAGGTGAGAAATCTGGCATGAATGGGTGGTTGGAAAGACAGAGAGGAAAAAGGCTTGGAGGAAGAGGCAGCAAGCCTGGGAACAAATGGCTTAGCGGCCAGGGTCGTCTTGTATAAACCACACATCTAAGAGAAGTTGGGAGACTTCAGTGCCTGTCAAGAGGCATCGGACAGACAGTCCTCAAACATTTCTTCTCCTCTGTGGCAGGCAGTTGGCTGGTGATGGGACCAGCTTCAGTTGATGGACATGCTGTCTAAAATCAGGGCAGTTACTGAATAAACAGAGGAGCCCTTCTGAGCTGCTCCTTGGATGTTCTTTAGTACTGGCCTGAGACCTGGACAGGATCTGGAGGGAGTCCTTACCATTACAGACAGAAAACATCAGGACAGCAAGGGCACGCTGATGCATTATTCAGTCAGTTTCTGTGCAATGCCTGCTCACACCACGTCTGACAGCCTGTTTGCTTGTATGGGCCACTCAGCCTGGAAATGCCTTATCCAAGTGTAGTATTTCATACACATTCTTGTAATTCATTGAAACCCCCTTTGCTCTCGTGGCAACTAGCCACCTAGATGTATTTAATCCAAAAATAAATGTTGTAGATTATAAATAGCTCCCGCACATACTAGGAACATATTCCAAGGAAATATTTGGACACAATGCCTAAAGGAAGAGTAAGGAAAAGCAGCTTGGTTCAGCTAAGTGCCAAGGTATGCACTGCTAATTTCCCTTGTTCAGTAGAAATGAGTTACTGTCAGGATTGTTCCTTTGTTTGCTCTTTTTCTCTGACCATTACTTTTTAGGAAGAAAAATAGTTGACCTAACTTTAGTGAGTAATAGCTGCAGAGTCATAATATGAAAAGTCTGATTTTCTGAAGTACTGATTTTCTGAAGAAAACACCCTCACCTGTTTGAGAACTCAAACTAAATATCATTTGACTGGTACTTGTTTTCTCTGTGTGCCTGTTTTTTTGGTTTTGTTTTGGGTTTTTTTGCTGAAGTATGGACCTGGGAAAGCTATTACTTGATAGCAAAAAAAGAGAGAACTACAGTTTGCTGGCTGCAAAGGACCATTTGGAATTGAGAGAACAAAGTTACTTAATTCTCCAGTGTTTTGGTCCTTCCAGAGCTCTGCTGGAGATGCTGAACATTGTTAAGCAGTTTAATAGAGCTGATTGAGTTCTTATTTTGCCTTTCGCAAGAATTTGGATCCCTGTTATCACAGTATTCTGAGGCCCTAAAGACCTTGTTCTGTATTGTCTTGAAGACACCTGGAAAGTGTACATCATTAATTACCAGATATTGTCAGTCTCCTTGGGATCTGATAGAAAGAGGCATGAAAGGACTGAAGCCCAGGTCCTGGAAGGTCTTGGCATGTCTAATGTCTGCTGTCTTCCCTGGCAGCATGGAGTTTCTGTGGCTTTGGGTGTCTGCACACCAGTGGCTCACCCACTGGCTGTGAGGAAGCAGGCAACCAAACCCACATCTCCTGGGGCCGTACGGAGAATCCCACCCCATGCATTCGTGTTGCTGGTGAGCCCCTCAGTGGAACTATTTTGCTTTTATCTATATAGTGGTCACCCAAGCCGTGAGCATCACCACTGGAAACTTGTAATGATCAGAGAGGGCAGCACTGATAACATCAGGGCTGCTCACCACAGCCTCCCTGTCCTAAGAGCCTCAGGGGGAAGAAGGATGTCTGCTTACGTTCTCAGTTGTGTCCAGTGCAAATGCCTGCAAAAGGCAACGCAGAAGGTATCAAAGCCATGCTCTGGTGCAAGGCATTCACAGCTCCTGCTAAGCTGCTGCAGGCTCTTGCTGTGTCCCCTTTGTACCCTGGGCAGTGAATGTCAGACAGGAGACCATGAGCTTTCAGTTACCTGGGTTTTGAACTAGCACGGACGCTCCTCTCTTGCTGTCACCTCTTTGGATCACAATGTAGATACGTGGATGGAGAATGGGAACAGAACTGTGGAGTTTGTTTCCAGAAATGCCCTTCTCCTCCATTTAATCTAACAGCTCTGTAAAGTTGCTTGATTGGTAGAGATGACAAGAGGAGCAGAAGCCACATGGCAAAAGGCAGCAATGGCCCTTGGGTGAGTATATAAGGAGTTAATGATGAGTTCAGAAAGGTCTTCTTACAAGATACAAGGCATCAAGGAGATCAGACCCTGACTACTTATAATTTTAAAGGACCTGCAGAGGGCTGAATGTGAAAAGGAATGTCCCTCAGATTCACTGGTGTAAGGCACCTAGACTTGCTTGCACATCAGCCTTTTTGTGATAGACAAGGATTAGCCTGAAGTCAAACCAGATATAAACTGCTTGTTTTGGAGAGACAGGTCCTTCTCAAGGCAAAATTCTGTATTTATTCTAACAAGTAACACCTCAGTAAATGGACATCTGCATGTGGATTTTCCCCTTTTCTGTCAGGAAAATTAGCTTTCACAGCATGCTCCATTTGCTTCCTGCCTGTGCCCAGCAAACTTTGAAGTCTCTCACTGATTGCTGAACGTCAAAAGAAGATACTTTTATATTATTTTTCTTTTTCTGTCTTTGATTTTCTTCCCTATAAGTGTCCCACGACACTACCTTAAATTTCTTCATCTTTGTCCACCCATTTGCTCTAGAAATGGGCACTAAAAGATAGAAGTAATTTCATATACTTTTCACACAGCCCTCAACAGAATTATGCAGCATTCACTGCTGATCATGGAGGGTGCCTGGAGATTCATTTTCTTGTAATGAATGTGCCAGAGCCTATTTCTGTGTAATTTATCGTTGATTTGTCAGAGTGGTCAGTCCTCATGGAAAATAGTCTTTTATCTCTGACACAACCAGCATGTCTTTAATGGGAGGGGACTCTTTAACTGAGACAGTTTAAAAACACTTGCCTTTTGACCCCTTTCTTTGAGATGTGATTGAATGTGTGGAGTGTTTTTGCAAGGAGTGCAGAATAAATAAGCAGTGAGTGAGCTGTCACAAGCTGTGGAGTGAAGGTCGTATTCTTCTTTTTTTCGACTTGTGTTTTGCCAGATTAACTTCAATGAAATGGGTGACTGGTCTGAATTGAACCCATTTCTGTGATGAGTTACATGTGTTGCACCGAAGTGTGGAGTGAAACTCCAGTAAAAGCTGCCTCATTTAGAAGGAAATTGGAGAGTAAAAGACATATCAATACTAGCAAGGTGACAAAAGCATCGGGCAGGAGATGAAAAGCATGAAACATACTGCTATTTCCATGGTAGGGAAAACTGCACTGTCAGTGCAAAGCTGTTGCTTCCACTGTCATGCCACGTTGAATTTTGGTTTAAATAACTTGCTTCAGCCTCTGAGCGGAGAGGTTTTATGCTTGAGTAACCTCCATTTGCCCACTTATAAATTACATGAAAGTTAAAATATTCCTTCCTCAGTAGATTTAGAGGTAAGAGCTGGGGGTGTGTGTCCCGGACTTTCCAAGGAGGGCAAGTGCAGTTAGCACCCCAGGAGAGGCAGCTTTCAAAGTCTATGGCAAACCCAGACATGTCTCAAGCCTGCCTGCATCTGGCTTTGCCCGTAACTGTATGAACAAGGACTCAGCACTCTCCAAGAGGGCTTGAAAACTCTAGGATTTCCATCCAGTTTCATCCATGTTAGTGCATCTGCCAATGGAGTGTGCCCATGGCTCTGCAGGAGCTCAAGCCAAAGAAAATACAGCTGGGGGGAGATGCCACAGCAGGGGCACGTGTACAGAGTCTCCAGGCTGCATTTGCTTTGGCGCAGGCTCCAAGGATTGCCATGAGCAGAGCAGCATGCGGGCTGCTTTGCTTCCCCCTGTGTAGCTTTGAATATGGGCAGTACTTTAAAGCCATGCTAAGGCAAGCTATGGAAAAGCAGCTTTTTCACAGGTGTAACCACAGCTACCCGAGCTGCCTTGGGCTGTGTTAAGCTGTAGCTGCAAACCAGCGGCAGAGCAAGTGAGATAATTTTGACTGCTCTGCAGGTGGGATGGCAGGCTGCAGGAGGCTCCGTGTGAAGGGACCAGGCTGTGGCAGATACCTGAGCTTACGGTGACTTGCTGTGGATGGGTCTGTAATGGAGACATTTGGTTTAGCAGCTCTGGAAGAACACAGTGAAATTATCACTGCAGTCTGCAGCACTCCCCAAAGAAATCAACATCAGGAGCAAGCAGGAAACTAAGGTCACGTGTTTTATAGTGGATCTATTTCTGTACATAACAGGTATATTTTGCACTTTTAAAGATGTATAATTTATATTTTCATACTCTCATCGGGGTCAAATTTTGCCCCTTGGATAAATACCTTAGACTTTACATAAGCAAACCTGACCAAAGGTGGAAAAGTAGAGATTAAGTCATGTTGCAGACAGCATGCTGTGGTTCAGAGATTAGGACCCACAGGCTTAGAGGTATTTAGACTGTGGAAAGTCTGGACCTACGTCACTTACCCAAGGTCATGCAAGCAGTTTGAGGCAGAGGAAGTAACTGAAAGCATTTTCTCCACTGTTTTTCTTGCTTGTATGCATGGGAATTACATGTGTGAGTGCGTGTAAGCATGTTGAAAAGCACAGTTTTGCATATTTGTTTCATGCATTCTCTTCTGATGTCTTCCACGTATGTGGCTTGATACCTTACTCACTGGAGCATCTTTCCTGGAGCATTTGCAAACCATTGACAGACACTGACATATTTTTGTTATTCTGTGAGCAGTATTCCATATTCCAAAGTAAAACTTGTCAATTAACCACTTGTAATTAAAAACAAACAAAACACCCTTTAGTTGTAAATTTTCAGTTAACGCAGATCTTTCACTAAGGTCTCCTCTTGCTTAAGCCTTAATGTCCAGTCTCTGCACTTTTCAGCATGCGGATTTCAAAGACAACCCCCTCACCTTGCTGGGGATCCATCGTGATCCAAAGAGGAGGGAGGGGATTTACAAGTTGTTTTGGTGGCATGCACATGCAGCAATCTTGAGTGATGCACTTCCTTTGACAGCAACTTGTATAGTAAAACAGGGCTCCCACACATTTTTAAATCAAAGGACCACCTAATTCATCGGGGAAAATAAAGGAACCCTTGCCAGGATTGTTTTCCTCTGTGCTGCTGACATGATGTACATCTGCAAATAAAAGAACGAGTGCTCAAATTTTAATTCCATTTGTATCATCCGAATTAGTTTCAGACCTATTCTGTTTCTTGTACACACATGTGGGAACTGTTTGGGTATTTGTACATGTCTGTGCTTAAAAAGTGATTTCTTAGTCAGTGACCTCCCAAAGTCTTCCTCACCACACAGGGCTTCTAGAGGATGGCACTGTAATGGGATGATCATCACAGGAGCAATTGCTACTTTGGGCAGAAAACCTCATAAACCTCAGAAGCACAGGGACTTAGTTCTATTACAAAGACTAGGTAGAAGGGGTCTGTTTATCTTGCTGTCCAGGCACTTAGAGCGATGGCCCAAGCGTTGTCAAAGGAGCCCGGACTGACAAGAAGCACATACGCACCTCAGAGGCCAATGGTGTTTGATAGCTGGGATGCCGTGGAAGATTTCACATTCTTCAGCTCTAATCTCTTATAACAAAATGGAATTCAAACCTAACCCTCGAGAAAATAAGTCAGCTCTGGTTAGTGTCACGCCATGTCCCATGAATCCGTCAGGATTTGTTTTTGGTGGATTAGAGCTATCGTTTACCTATTTTCTGCTTGGTCAGCAGTGCTATTGTTTTAGCTGATATTTTCAAAAGGTGTTTATTTTTGCTGCTAATCTAAGATGAGCCCTGTAATTATCTGTGAAATGGAGGAAGTAGTCTGGGCAATTCTTTTCTCTATCTGTGATGCTCTCTGGAAGCAACGCCTGATGGTCACCAAGGTGCCTTTTTCCATGGCTGTTTTAAAAACAGTTGCATCACATTTCAACTGCCTTGGTCCTTCATTAACATGTTTTACTAAAAACACCTCTGACAAAGCAGAGACTTTTTGTCTCCTGGATGGATTAAGTGCCATAATAGTGTTTGTGATGAGAATTATCTTCTCTCTGCCTCAGTATTTTTATTTAATGTGTCTTTTGTGGCTTATTTCACATGTTGGGCTCCAGAGATAACATAACACCTTATACCTACTAGACAAAATAAATAAACTATTTTAACAGTCACAGTTTCTCACCTTTTCAAGATACAACACATGGTGGCTAGAACAAAGAGGTAAAAAAGCAATAACTGCCTTCCTCCAGCTTTGTAACTCTTCTGTTCATCCTCTGCTCTTTGCCACCCAAACATAACTGGGTGCTGCTGTGACCATACCTCAGCATCCCTTCCTACCTTTTTCCTGCTCTGACAGATGCTCTGCTGGCTGCTCTACCATCCTCTTTCAGCATGTAATACCTGTTTAGACCTGAGCAGACGTCAGCCACTGCTGCAAAGTTCCCTGACGTTTCTTCAGCTCTTTTCTCTACTTTGTTTCTTCCTGTTTCTTTTCTTCCTGTCCCTTCTCTCTCATCCTTAGTGTCCCCGACCCGCTCCCTATGGACCTGTGGATCATCTCCAACAGCTTTTGCTTTTACTCTTTGCCTTTGTTCTACTTATTTATTTCTTTCTTCCTTCAGCCTTTTACAGACCAGGCAACTCTTAATCACAGAGAGGTTAGGAAGAAATTCCACCTCTCTAGGGAGCTAGATGTAATTATTCAGGACATTTTCTTTTTCTTCTCTACTCTCTGGTTCTAGCTTTTTTCTGAGATGGGACACTGTTCTAGATGTCTCCTGAAGTTGAAATGGTGTGGGAAATCCCCACATTGCCAAAGCCACCATTTGGGTGAGTGTCTAACTGCTGAGCTTGAATTGTGCAATAGTTCTTGGATGTACAAGTCTGGATCTAGACAGGTTCAGTGTGGGCATTCACCTGAAGGGAACGTAGTTCAGAACTGACCAATATGAGGCCTTTCAAATCTGTAAAGTATCCTAGGCCCAAGATGTTAAAGACCTCTGTTTTCTGTTTACACCTTCAGTCCTGCTCTGATCTTCCCAAACATGTCAGTGCTGACAGCTGGAGATCTGGTAGTGTTGCCATCAAGGCACTCCATGCAAACACAATGCTGTAGTGGGATCAAGACTATTTACAATAACTGGTTACTTGCTTTTTAATTGAAGCAGATGGCAAATGCACTGATGAAAGTGTCCTTGTAAACGCATTAAGGGAAATCTCAGTGTGTACCTCTGAAGACTCCACTGAAACATCTAAAAACCAAACAAAAAAAACCAACACCCCCCCACCCCAAC
>NW_020799142.1:25050933-25053819 GCF_003259725.1 Athene cunicularia
CCCCCCCCCCAAACATGATGGTCATAGTACTTTTAAAGGAAGGAGGGAAAAATAATCCTTTATGTTCAAAATAACCATTAAACTTTCAAACCTCCCTGTGCATTTGTAATGAGAATAATAAAACAGTTCTGATGGAGGTCTGCGAATAGTAGGATAATATAATAACTGCTCGAGATCTTGTGAGCTCTTCATGGATACAAATGACCTCAGTGTATTTCTTAAGACTCAGGGGTACCCTCTACACCCTTCTCCTCCTGTTCTGCAGTGTGCAGAGGCTGTGCCTTTCCACTACGGAAATGAGCTTCTGACAGAGCCTCTTTGGAGACGGATCAAAGTTTGGTTCTGAGCTATTTCAATTACCAGCAAAATCCAGAAAATAAACTTGAATTTATACTATTAATTTAACAACATCATTATGAATGAACAGCAGGAAACAGTGCATCTTCCTACATAAACAGTTTAAATAAAACTTCTGATAAGCATTTTACTACATTGAATTGCTCATTCTTTTCTTTGAGAGCATTCCAAAATTTAGTGTGCAGCTTAATCAACTTCATACGTGCTTCAGCTGGGCAAGTCAAAACTAACATGACCCTGCACAAGGAAAAGCATCTCTCACACGAGAAATCACATTCTGCTTATTTACTATATATGAAAACAGTCCCAGATCATTCCTTCCCTGAGGCAACAGGAACATTTTCAGTGTTTCCTTAACCACTGCCACCCTTCAACACTTTCCAGGAAGCAAGCCTTGTTCTCGGGATGGCCCTGGCTGCACGGTCATTAAAGCTGAGATGAAGCTGATGGAGCAAAATGACGAAAGCCTCAACCTTAATGTATTCAGCTGTAATAGGGTTACCAACTGCAAAGTATGGTGCTGTTTAACCTCTCTCTTCTATCAAATGTTCACCACACTTAAATTCTGTTGTATATCAAACTTCAGGCCCTGCTTTGGCAGAGTTGAGTACAGGATTAGCTTCACCTGCAAGTTACCTTGTTTAAATTAACAAGGCTGTTTGCATGAGTTAAATAAATACATATGTAAGCTGATATAATACTTTCAATTAAAAAGATAGTGCACTGTGTTGATACAGTGCTATGTGGGTGGCAGGCATTAAAGAAAGGGCAGAGAGCCGAGTTAAACAATTCAGGTAATGAATCTGATCTGCATCAAATGGAAAAAGTTGTGGAAAACCCTCCCTCTTTGTAAGTGTACTTATGACAGGCCTATATATGGATCCTTTTAAACCCAGAATCTTTCTGATGTCATGACACTTAGGTCTGGGCTGGAAATCATCCAAAGAATTTCGGCTCAGGTATGATTCAATTTCTTTAAAAAACTGAGGGTTTTGTAGGGACTGTGATCACTTCCAGAATGTGGTAAATTAAATCCTTTGTTATCTGTAGACAGACATCACAAGGGTTGCAGCAGTGCAAACCACTCTGACACTGGATACTTTCCACTTGGGGCGGGAAGGTAAAGAACATGATGTGGAGACAGGTGTCTCCTGAGCACTTGGGTCCCAGCACCCAGGTCCTGCTTTTGTTCCTGTTATCTCCAAATCAGGAGGGGCAGTCAGAGAGACAAGGGTTTGTTTCTGTGAGACACACCCACAGTTTTCTCTGGCTTCAAGACAGCAAGTCCTGTCTTTGCTTACCCATTATTTGTGTAAAGGAAAAGAAGTAATTACGACGGAATAAACATCTAAAACATTCTCTCGATAACAAAAGCAAAAACAAATGGGGAAAAAATCTGCCATGCAGAACTCCTTTGCTTAACTGTGCGCAGGAATAGAGAGGATATGCAGTGGTACCTAGAGTGGAGAAATACCTTGAAGTTGGTGGTTCACAGCACACACAGCAGTTTGTGGTGACAGCAGATGCCGTGCAAGTCAGGGAAAACTTCTGACAAGTCCCAGAGTTTCCCAAGTAGGAGTCCATCTATCGTTAGTCTTCTTCTGAGTACCAGACAACATACCAAAAGGATTAACAGCTTAATTGCATAGACGGGGATCTGCATTATTTATTTATTTAGCTGTTAGGTTCTTCCTGTTACAGATAGGGGAAACTGAGGCACGGAGCAGTGAAATGACTTGTTCAAATGTTGCCTGTGAAAGGGCAAAAGATAGAAGGTCTTCTTACACCCCTTTATTACTTCTGTGCTGGCTTAATAGAGGAGTTACGGTTTGTTATTTGCATATAGCTGACTTCTGGCGGTGATATTACATGAGTACAATCTATTGCTCACATTTCCCTGATTTTTCTGGCTATAAAACAAAGTTATTTATACTACAGGTGAAAGTGTCAGTGAGGTTGATTTCACACCCTCATTTCCCTGAATCCTTTCATACTTGCAGGAAGTTATGTGGTGATCAGAGACAGTGCATCAGACAAACGCTTTGCAAGAGTATCGTCATTTTGCAGGTTTGTTTCCCTGGTCCCAGGCAGCTTAACCATGAAAACAGGGTACGGTACAGTGGACCAGACCTGATGCACTACTTTATCAGTCTGTTGTTGTTAATCTCCTTTTTACGAATGGCGGGGAAGTGGCGGCCGTATGCAAGGATAAACAGCCGTCGTAGCAGAGATGCTTTGAACTGCTCTGCTCCTTTGGGAACGAGATTTAAGATAAAGCCCAGTCTGGAAAGCATCAGTGATGGTGCACCGAGAACCGCTGCTCACACCCCGCTCCCCAGTTTCGGACCTTTCCAACCCTTCTGCCCCGCTCACCCTGGGGCGGGCACCCCCCTCCCCGCTCTCCGCGGCGCTCACCTGAAGCAGGTGGTGAGCTCGCCCGTGGGTTTCAGGCAGGGGTAGCGAGTGGTGGCGATTTTGTTCTCGGAGCAAACCTCCCTGCAAGGCGGGGAGTCGGATTATTAAAAAAAA
>NW_020799142.1:25053869-25078352 GCF_003259725.1 Athene cunicularia
GCACAATCCCAAGCCATATTCACCATCCCAAAACAGCACAGACTGTGAATGAGCATTTCCAAATTGCTGCATTGCACCCTCAATTGTTCTGGTTCATGTTCTCAAACCTTTTCTGTATCTATGATTGCTAGATCTGCCTTGCTTAAAAAAAGATTTTAAAAAGTCAGTTTCCATATAATCATGTGTTTTCAAGTTCTAACCTTTAGGGTTGGCTGAGGAGGGCTCCATCCCCCACCCCGTGAGCTCACTTTCGTGATGTCCGTGTACATGAGAGCGGGGAAGCATCTCCAAAACAGAGGCATGTGGCAGGGAGCACATGCCTGAGCCACGGTGAGCTTTTGGTCCTGCCTCTTGGAGGTTTGCCACGCTCTGACATGGACCAGCAGCATCGCCCACCCGTGATGGTGAACGGTTGGGGAAGAGCAGCATCCCCATCGCTCCTGGTAGCAAAGTGCGCTTCCAGGAAGCACATGGGATTAACCTTGGCAGAACACATTTTAATGTAAGATTCATTAGTATTTTGAGGTTGAGGTGGCTGTTAACATGATGACGGGAAACTTTGCAAGTGTTGACTAATCCTGTCGTGCCTTGAGGTGGGTTTTGTTTCATGGGACATTCAGGTACTTTAGGATTCAGTTTTTGTGTCTGGAATGACAGTGAATATTTGAAAAACTTCAGCTGGACAGAAACTCAGCTGTGGCTTTAGGGAACTTTCACTCCAGGTTTCTGAGAAATTTTTATTACAAAATTTAATTTTTTATCTTCCTAGACAGTCTTTTCACAGTATTTCATAATGGCAATAATTATGAATAATACAATAATTTATATACATTGTTAGAGATAGTTTAAAAGGATAGTTGATGTCAACTGCTATTTACTATTAGCATACATACCTAATTTCTTTTCTAGGTCAAAGTACCTGTTGTGTAGAAATTAAACTGACAAAAAATTTACCTCATGTTGTAACATGTCAGGCACGAGACAACATGCACCACTACTAATGACCTGCTGGGCAATTAGTTAAGTAAAAAAACCTAAATACATTTGAAGTCAGATGTCAAAATTCCTGACCAAAATTAGTTTCCCAAAGCGTAAATTCTTGACTGAAAGCAATTTCATTCTTTTATTCCTCTTGCTGGAATTTATCAGGAAAATCAGCATGATTGCAGAGCACTTCAATAAAAATATCATCTTTTCATCACAAAAAATATTTCTTTAATTTTGTTTTTAACCAGATTTACTCATGAATAAAGATGAGCCAAATGGAGGGCCAAGCCAAAAGTGGGGCCAAGTACTGAGAATATATTGGCATTTTTCCCTGTGGTCATAGCAACCTTGTACATAATTAGATGTATTTTTTCTTTTTGAATGTGTGCAGTCTGGCCCTTGGCTTAGTTTGATTTTTATTTTTTTAGATGTTCTCTGTATTTATTTTCATAAGAGTACAGAGGAACAGATGCAAAAAGCAGTGGGGAGCTTGTACAATATCTTTTCAGTGTAAATCTCATTTAAACTCTTGTATGTAACTACACAGAGTACCTGGTACTAATGGCCCCGTTGCGTAGGTACAAAGAATAAGTTCTGCAGATCTGTTGATAATGTAACGGTCCAGTAAGACTTTGAGTTCCTACTATATGCAAAATTCATCAGATCTGATGAAATTTGGGCAGCATGAGAATATGAGGCCCCAATCACATGTTACTGTCTTCTCCAGCTATTTGAATGTGATGTTAACCTGTTTCACTCTCAGATACACTTTTAAACAATTTGTTGGCATGGTAAATTGCATGAACTTTACTGCAGTTTTCTTCAGTGCTTCTGTGTGTTGTCACTGGCATGTGACAATTCAGTTTGTTCATTTTAGCAGCAGTTCTTTTCACCACAGTCATTTTCATTTTAAACAGTGCTACCATACGTTGTGTCTGTGGTCCAGAAGAAAAAGCAGCATCTTGCTTTATCCTGATTATGTAGTTGTGCTCCCGTTAAGGGCATAGTAGAGATTATGTCAGGAGACTCAGTGTCTAGTCTGGTACAACTTATTAACTGGAGTTACTCCCTTTTTAAAAACCAGCAGAACTTGATCACTTAATTAACTGTTATATGTTAGAAGAGCTAAATACTATATTCAGTTAGAATTCAGAGGCTGTAAGTGAAAATTATTCAGAAAGACAATATACAGACTTACAGAAGCCTTTGCTAATGGGATGCTGTTTGCCAGTCACCAGTTGGAAGAAGACTGAAGTGTGAAGAATTTTTGTAGCCCCCCAAATCTTTTTGTCTACTAGACACTTAAATAATACCGTAAATTGATTTGAAATAAATGGTTTTGCCCCTTTTCAGAAATTTTTGATAAAAATAAAGGGCTGAATTAAGGAAACCAACATGAGTGAAGCAGGCAGATGAAAACTTGAACCTGGATCTGCATAGCCTGGAAAAACACTTTAGCATTGCCTTCATGGGCAAAGAGAGTTTGTCTTTTTTCTTTTATTCAGCGGAAACTATTAGTCTAATTCTCTCTCAACTTGCAAATAAAATTGACTAAATTAGATGATTAAACTGATGGTTTTAAACAAATAGACAATTGACCTGGTGAGAGAAATTATCCATCTTTCTCTGACATCATGGCAAGCACTCTCTATTTCTTGCATTTTTAGCTGAAAATGAAGTGTGCCTGTTCCTAGAGGAACATATTATACCCTAATTCTGTGTGAGTAGTGATGGAGGCCACTCCTGCTCCTTCCTTCTGTGGGACCAGCAGGGAGTAGGAGGTTTAGAATAAAAGTGCTTGGCAGAATAGTCTAGCTAATGATGGTAAAACCTCTTTAAAGATGAGGCAAATCTTTACATGTTATATCTGCAAACAAGCCCCATGTTGTGGGGCTTAAATCTTGGCATAGAACTTAATCAGTAACTTTTTTGTAGTATTTTGCAAGCAAAAGGTCTTTTAGCTAGGATGAACATATTTCAGTGTAGGCTGTCAGCTTTTTTATCTGATAATTAGCAGCTACAAGTATTTTGCAGAGGCCCTCCCTACATTTCAGGTTTCAGATTTTGCTGTGAAAGATTGCTCTACGCTTCATAACAAAAAGACAATTCAAACATATTGCGGAAGAGAATGCATGTATACTTACACCCTACTTAATTCTGATGCTAACCAGAGATCACATGCCTCAAAAAGCATTTCTTTTTACTCTTTTGAATGCTGATACTGCTGGTGGAGCCTACTATTTTTATAGACTGTATCATTTTGCACATTCTTAAAAGATAAAAGTAATTGCAAGTAAGTTGGATTGTGGCTGTTTCACAAAGAGCAGCACTTTCACTAATATGCCCTTGGGGACCATATGCAATTCGTGGTTCCCAGATACTTGATGAGCAGTTGCAGAGCTTTCCAGCAGGAAAAAAATTGCTGTATACAATTTTTAAGCTTTCAGCTGGAGTAAGCAAGGATGACATTTTGTTGTTTTATCTTCTGACTTTTGTTTTTAAAGGTTTCTTTTTTATTGTTGCCATTGTGTTTCCTCTCTGAAGTTTCGCTGACCATTTCAGTTTTAATAGAATTGAAAGAGCTCCAACTGATATATTATAATATAACAGTAAACGCAAGAAATTTATCTGATTAAAGTGCTGGTTAATCTCCAGTTGTCTTGCAGAGAAATGCACTCCATTCTGGAATTCTACTGAAAATTTAAGAGAGGTTATGATTTTGAATTTTGTTTTGATTTTAGAAAACTAAACATGTACAACAGCTGTAATGCTGTGTCTGCCGAGAGAGTTTCTTTACATTGCATTAAACTAACAAGTCTTCTTTTACACGTAGTTCAGTGGTGAAGGGCCAGGAGCTGCTAAATCAGTGCATCACTCAGGCTAACATCATCTAAAACATGCCTATGCAGGCTGTGAGCACTACTGTAAATAGCTGCAGCAATGCTATTTGGTGATTGGATTTAAAATGAGGAGTGTCAGAATTTATTAATTATTCACCCGATGAAGAAGTCTGTGAAGATGGATATAGCATGGGGCCTTTTGAACTCCATATCAAACCGTCATCATGAAAATGATGTGTTCAGCATCTCTGTGACATGGTCTATCTGGGGAAGGAGTGCTGCTCTCTAATCCTCACTAGCACCAACTCTGCTAATTTGTTGACTCGCACGGTGTTTTGAAGAGGTGAAAAAATGTGAGTATTCCCCTAGTTAAAAAGTTTATGTTGTCTGTTTTATATATGCATCTTAAAATATCTTGCTGGAAATTGTCATCACAGGTAGGCTTTTGCACATATGAATAAATAAAATTTTGCTTTAGTACACTACTACTGTTTTACAAAACAGCGTGTGCTACAATGATGCTGACATTTTTCTTAGCTTTCCTAGAATTTTTTCTCACTGTTGCTTTGAAAGTATCACTTTTAAGTGTCATAGTTCTGATTGCAGTCAGATTTTTGTTTGATTCAATTTCCTTTGCTGTGATTGCCAAGGGAACAGATTGCTTGTAGTTACTGAGACACGTTGTGAATATCTGCTGGTTGGGAGTAACACCAGTGCCACACACGTGTCTGTAGGTTTCCATACTGTATTTGGGTGGCCGTGATTTTCTGGGTCACTTTTCTGTCTCAGATGCTAAGGCTAAGGATGTTAATTCTGATTGAATTTCGATAAGGTCAGGGACACTTGAGATGTCAGCAGATGTGGATGCTGCTGGCATCCTGCAGCAAAACGTAGTGCTGCTGTGGGTTTACTGTGCAGTGTCTCCTCCATAGAGCCAGTTCACTCCAAAATGAACCAACATAATTAGTGATCTTTCAGAACATTGAATAATTACTGTGAGAGGTGCACTGAGCTAGGACGTGCTACAAGCAAAGGATGAGGTCTGGCAAATGGTTGTTCATGAGTCCAGAAGTTTTTGATGTTCACATCAAAGCAGTTTGGAGAACTTTAAAACTGGCAAGCCAAGAGCTTTATGATAAGTGCCCTTCTTGGTGGTTTGATCAATAATGAAGTCCAGGTGCATTTCATTATGGTTTTCATCTACAGAATATAGGGTTAAATATGAACTGACTTTGCTGGGCATGTCGTCTAGCTCAGAGACTCCAGACAAACAAAATAGTAGCCTCAGGGCCTCCCGTGGCTGATACGAAATACGTAATAAAAATAGGCCGCCAAAGGGAATATGACTTTTGTAATTATCCTAAGTATCGTATATGCTCCCTAAGGTCAAGCTGCTTTGTCCTTAAAAAAGTGATTGCAGTCTCTCTTTCTAACAGCGGGACGTTATTAATACTTGTATTACTGCTCCCATTGTGGTAGAGACCCATTGAGCTGCGTTGTTCTGTACTGATGGCAGTCAAGACAGATTGCAGGCAAGACAGAAAAGGCAGGAATAGAAGGATAAGGATATAGAGCAGCAAGGAGGAGAAAGAAAAAAAAACCCAAACCACCAAACCAGGCATGGAGCAGGCAGAAAAATAAATGAATGTAGACATATAAAGAGAAAAATTTAATCTTGCTGGTGGATTGTGTGACAGATACGTGTGTGATAGAAGGGAGGTAATCACTCCCCAAAGAAGTATAACTTAAATACTTCCAGGCTTGTATTTAAGTAGAACCCAGGAAAACAAAACATCAGCCAAAACCAAACAAAAACACACATGCATGCACCCCAGGGAGGATGCTGGTTGTCCCAACTAGACTTGGAGCTAAGCTACAGGAGCTGATGCATCTTCCCTTGACAGCCTCTCCCCTTCCTTCCTTCCTCAGTCTGGAAAATCTCCCTCCCCCTCTGTACAGTGCAGGTCTATGTGGGGGCAAGAGGAACACCTTACAGACAGATATTTGAATTGCCCATTCAGACTTTGCTCAGTTCAGATTGCCTTTGTTCATTGTCATAGCACAGAATTACGGGGAAGCAGTTGAACATGAAATATTTAAACCGCTTGGAAAAATAGATCAGGCTTGCCAGACATCACAGATGAGATGGGACTACCCGTATTCTGCTGTGAAAGCCACTGCCCTATATGAAGAGCATGTTGGCGACAGGTTTTCTGTGACTTCTTGTTAGACTTCTTCTGTGCTTACTTGTTTCTCTGCCATTGCATGCTCAGCAGAGCACTTACTGTGTGTGTGCAACAAGGTCACACAGAGCAGGTATGTGTGAGATACCTGGTGCAGCCCGTACCACTGATTTACAGAAGTGCAGAGACACTGTACCTGGGATATATCACATTTCAGATTGTTCTTGCTCTTGTGCAATTTTGACCATTTGTGTCATGTGCAATTTTTCATTTCATTGAGATTGTGCTGAATTCTCACAACCTTGAGTTTTATATTTTGTTTCTGTCTCCACCACGGTGCCCTGAGATGACTTTTCACTCAATGTGTGAGTCATTGCTGAGTGTTCAATATCAGTGTCACTTCAGCTGGAGCTGTCGGGCATGGCAGAGGGCTTGCTTTGTGCTAAGTCAGTGACGGAGATGATCTGTTCTGGAGATCTGGCTTGTGTTGATTATGTCTCCTACAGACTCATATGGGTCACTCCAGGGCTTCTTTCTTTAAAATTCATGCTTACTAAGAGTCTGAGACTTGTGCCTACCATCCAAATAAGCAGAACTGACTTTGATTTACAGGAAAACAAACTTTCCCCAAATTATGCTCAGAATTTTTTTCTCTCTGTTGTCCATTTTCTGTTTGCTCGGTTTCAGTTTTCACACTAATGGTGGCTTCTTCTATAAACTAACAGTAGCAAATGTCACTCTACTGCTCTACTTTGCTGTTTCTTGTATGTTGTTCCAATTGTAAGCAGAAACAATGGAGAGCAGAATCCATACAGTGCTGACTCGTTTTCTTCTTGACCTTGGAAAAGCAAGTGATTTGTTTGCATCTCCTTGAGGGTAGCTCTGTTTTAACAGTCGAAAAGAAAAACAATTTCACTTGCAGACAGTAATCTCAGAGCTTAGTTTTGTTTGGAAAATCCTTCTCACTTGAAGAGTGTTTTCCATCATGTTGTGTTGATTTCATTGTTGATCGTGTTTCAAAGAATGAAGTATGAGACTGGAAAGCATTTAGCATACATCCAGCTATTGAAAACATCTACTTCTGGATTTTTTTTGTTAAACTTAAGTTCTAACCACATCCATTTTAATTGATGATCTGTGCTGGAATTTAAATAAGGTGACATACACAGTGATTGCATTCACTGTATTAATATTACCAGCCATTCAGTAGTAAATGCAAATCAAATACAGTTTTTCTCCTTCCTTTTCAAATGGGCTGGTAGCTAAAGCAATGAATACACAATGTTTTAAGTGGGAAAGAGAGGTTAAATCAAAGCTATGAGTTTTTAATTGGATTGTTCTTGGAGAATGAACAGGCTTATTATAAATCAAAGGCGAGTTACACTAGAGAGGGGGGTTGGAGAAATATAGGACAATATTCATCTGGGCTAGCAAGTGTATGACAAACAGTAGTCTTTCTATGGAGAAATTAGTGGTACATAGCTTATGATGTAAAACAGCAGTATTCATGTTGGTTTTGTAGTCTCATTACCCTCCCTTGAGGGGGAAGGTTGACCACCTAGTCCTCCATAACAAGACATGTAAATCCAAGAAGTTAGATGATACAGTCTGCAAAATGGATGAAGAAATACATGAAGCATTATCATAATATTTTATGAGTAATGGGTAATGCTGACAGTGTAGAAATCTATGAAAACACACCAAAAAAGTATGCTCAGAATCCTTTTTATAAGAGAGAACAAATAACTTTATTGGATGCGTTATTTCCTTGGAAATAACTTCCTGCCCAGAGCTTCAGTGTCTCAGTGGAATGTTAATATCTCTATGATCACATTCAACACATTTAATATATGTTGTAAATCTGACATGTTGCCTATTCAACAAGATGTTATTATCATACTCAATTTTCATTATAGAGTTTATTATCATAGCTGCACCAAAAAAGCGGTGTCATTTCCTAAACATTGCTCTCTGGAATTCTGACAAAACCCCTTAGTTTAGAGATTATTGCCTTTGAGAGCTGAAATGAGTTATAATTCAAACAAAAATAGCCAAAGGGAAAATTATTTAATCTTTGTAATAGCATCTGTGGGAAGAGAAAAAAATGAGTTAAAATGGGGTTGAGGGTCTTAGGTAGATCTTAGTGATTGAGAAGTAGAGAGTGAGAGAGACAATTGAGGGACCGGGGGTCACTAGAGCTACTGTTTGGTAAATGCTTGATCCTCCTGGGGATATGTGCTTTTAAATGCAGCTTCCTAAGGCAGGAGCAAGGAGCAGCGGCAGCTGGCAGTCTGGGCTGGTCTCTGCCCACTGCTCAAAATCAGTAACATGATGAACCCAGCTATGGTTGGTCTGCTGATCTGCATGATGGCCCAGACAGGCTACAGGCAGGCGTTGCCTCAGACTGTGACTCTTGTAGTGCCTCACATGTTGACTTCTTGATATGTTACATAATACGCTGCTTATATGGAAAATAGTATATTTGCTTAGGCAGATGAGGAAAGGTTGTTTTGATGTATATTATATTATTGTAACTCATTAGGTTTTTTGTATTCATTTTGTTTTTCCTGAAGAAAGTGTATGTCTACTCCACTGGACTTCCTGCTCCCAGGAGGTGAAACTGCTTTAAATTTCAAAACTGAGAGATGAGGAGCCTATAGCAAATTGGTCACTGTTTTCTTTCTTTTTTTTTTTTTTTTTTTTTTTTTTTTTTTTTTTTTTTTTTTTGAATTTTCATGGAAAAATTCTCATTTCAAGCTTTTCTGATTTTATAAATGAAGAAATGCAAAGTGGAATGTGATTAAAAATGGAGAACATGGGATACATTTTTATTCTACCTTGGCCTGCTTGCCTTCTAGCTTGCCTAATGGCAAAACAGAAAATACTAAGATGTTATTTCTGAGAGTATTTTCCTGCGCACTCTCACCCTTCAGTTTCCCATGTTTCTTTCTTCCAGACAAAAATCAGTAAATTAGGGATGAGTGAGGGAAACAGGGACAACCTGACACTTCCCAGTTTTCAGAGCTTTCTGTTAAGAGTCTGCTTTAAGAGTCCTGTCTCAGACCGTTCCCTCTGTATATGACCAATGGGGAGAAAGGGAAGGAGTTATGCTTCAGGCCAAGTTAACATGTCCTATTTCCTCTTAGTGATAAAACTTCCTAAGGAGAAATTAAAAGTTCAGTATGATACAACTTCCATGAAGAGCTTTACCGACAGAAGTTTTGTGAAGACAGACCTGTGTTCCTGGCATCTCCTCTGGGTTCAAAGTAGGTTCAGAGTGCATTCAAATCTTCTCCTTATATCTGATCTTAAATTAGGTCTTTTTCCTGCAGAAATTTATCTGTGTGGCACTAAAGCTCAAGAAAACTACTTGGCATACACAAATGTGTTTGTAAGACTGGTCCCGCCTTGACTATTCTTAGAAGCTCACCTGTGTTAAAGGATGGCTCTTGGTCCCCTGCAGAGGCATCAGAGATGCTGTATGAAAAGATTTGCAGAGGGTTGCATTTCCATAGCTCTACTGACTGCTCTGGATCCATACCAAAGTGCATCAGCTTGGGAATTCTTCTTCATAATTCTTCTTTGCAAAGAGCGCAAAAAGTTGTTAAAGCAGATTGAATGCATCTTACCAATGAAGCAAGTTCCCTGCTTGACTTTTCAAGCAGAATTTATTGGCTAGAGTCTTGTTTGTGCTGTTTGTTGTCCTCGCTCTGACCCATATTTGAGTTGCAGTTTTACTGAGTGGGCCTGGAAGGGTCCTTGATGGTGCCCCTCCAAATTTACATCAGTGGGAGCACTCTGATCCTGGGAGGGGGTTGTTTAGGCTTAGGACAGACTTGCCAGGAGTTGAGTTGTAGTTCTAGATCCTGGGCTAAATTTCTGTGCTCCTCAAGCAGCTGAATCATGCCAAATTCTGCCTTCAGTTACTGACTGAGGTTTACTGTAGGATGTCATTATTAGCTACTTCTTCAGCTATAAAATGAGGAAAAAATCCTAATTTATGCCTCACAGAAAAAAAAAACCTGATAGCTTACACTGAAGATGTAGTGTTCCTGTTATAGCAAAGAAGACCACCATAAATCAAACCTTCAAATAACTTGCTAGACTTTGTTTTCTTATGGTGATTTGCTCTCATTCCAGTTCAACAAAGTGCTACTGTTTGAGATAAGAAGAAAAAATGGTCCTTTTTAAAAATATTTTTTTTCATATCCACTGAGAGACAAATTAGATTTTTCTGATGTTTTCTTATGTTGCAAAAATATCCAGAATATTTCCACAGTGGGAGTAAACTAATGGTACATCACTGGAACATCTCCAGTGAAAATAGCTGTGGCAGAGTGAAAAGAAACACAGAAAACAAGTAGTCAGGAGTAAGAATGGCTAACATGTACATGTATATTTATTTACACATCCTTGTTTGCAATATGGGGTGCTGGATATTTTTAAGTACCAGGAAGAAGAGACTTCAGACATTTTCATTGACCTTACAGCCATTACAGTTATAAGTTGTTCCAATAAAAAGAAAATTGTTCCAAGAAATTTTCCTTAAGGACTTGACAAAGATTTAATGCAGGACAAATATATTTTCAGGATGAAATAGAGAGGAGACTTTCCTGTGTCCATATTCTGCTTAATTGTGTATTAAAGCTGAAGACCCTGGCTATATTCCATATTGTCCAACTTGTTGCTTTGCTCTGTATGGTTTCTATTTTGGATGAAAGAACCAAACAAATATAGCAATCCTTTTATTAAATGGTATCTTGACCTTGCTTCTTGGAAATATAATGGTCCAGAGGATGAAAAATTACAGCAAGTGTATATTACTGAAATCCAGTCTCAGTTGTGAGAAGATTAACTGTTTCAAAAGATTCAATATCCTGCCTGCTACAATGGGATGCACGTGGAAGAAAACTGCAGAGCAGCAGTGGATAACTTGAAAAGTCTGTGTAATGTCTCGCTCCCAAGGCAGGCAATTGGTGGGATGTGGGAAATGCTTGAGAACATGAGTTTCAGAAGTGGCTCTAATCAAATCTTACTGTCCCTGATTGCCCTGTTAGCTAAACAGGGATGCTGTGGAGAAGACTTGGACCATAAATCCTTACATCATCCCAAACTGCCTGGTGATAAAGGCAGAGAAACGCTGAGGCTTCCAAAATTTGTGTTTGGAAGTCAAGTGTCAAATGGATGTTCTACAGCTGGGTATCAATATCTGAACGAAAAGCTGCTTTGCTCCTTAAAACTGTAGTTCCTAAGCCCATTTATATAGCATGAAAAATCTGGTTTTGAGGAAGGCTTCTTTGGGGGAGCAACTTCTTGATAAATACAGAAGTGGCTAAACTGTAGGCTTTAAATAATTTCAAGCGTTTCCTTGTTACTGGAGACAAAATGAAGTTGTTTGAGGATACTTTTCCATTTTTTGACCCACAGCAGGAAGACATTCCCCATCCAGAAGACTCCCTGAAACCTTTCATGGTATCTCTATGAAGTGTAACTGTTAGTTTCTTAAAGAGAATAATTTTTTTGCACCCATTCTTACTGAAGTATGAGTTTTACAAGTAAATGAAAGAATTTTTTTTTATTATTTGGTAGTAGCTGTAAAAATAACAAGACACATAGAGCATGGCAATTTATTTGCCTGCTTCACTCAGACTAAATGCACTATTTTAAAAGACTTTGAGAGGTACAGACACCTACTGCTTTTTGTTTTATAATAAGCCATTATTGTTTCTGTTCACAAATATTTTTTTTAATGTCCAACTTAAAAAGTAAATTTTCCACAATGTACTTTTGTGTTAAATGCTCCAAGGTAGTTCATATGCTACAGTTGGATTGTCAGTCATTCTATTTGTAAAGTTAGTGTTTAGATGGAGGATTATCCTTGGAGCCCTTAATTTTTCCTTTTATAGCATAGAGCTGGAAATCAAAAGGAAGTTATTTATAAATTTAGCACCTCAGCTGTTGAAGTTAGGAGGGTTCTGGCATTGTCTTAGCTGTCTGTAATGTCAGGGCATGAATTCCGTTGGAAGAGGCTTAGGTGCAGATATGACAGCATATACACACAAAAATGCTACATAAATTACTGTCTCATCCAGTACAGCAAGAATACCCTGTGTTTGTTTTCTAGTGTCTGTGCAAACAAGAGTCAAAACCTGTTTTGTAGTGCCAGTGCAAATAGGATATAGCTCCATTGGCTTTGATTGAGCTTCTTTAGATTTATGCTGCTTTAAGTGATGGTGAAAATTAGATTCAGCCCCTGGAATTCAGCATTCTGAAATGTCTCCCAGTTCCCTTCATGATGAAGTAATTTGATTGTATTTTACAAGGAATTGTCTAACTCGGCAGTTTTTGCATATAAGCGTTTAAGTTCTGGGGTTTTTAGAACTTTTCTGTCTCACCATAGATTTTTAAAGTTATTTTTGGTTGTGGGTAATACAGAATTTAGAAAACAAAACAAAACAAAACACCAACCAACAAAAAACAACAAACCAAAGCTTGTTTCTTGCATAGTTTGGATAGTCAGCAGTTCTGTGCTGCTTGGAAATAAATGAAGATGTGTCATTTTAAAAAATGTTGGAAATTGTCAATGGACTGGTGTATCTTCACTAGAAAGTGTAAGCAGGCCTTTGTATTTCTAGCCCTGTCTTGTAAAGATCAACATAAGTTTATTCTCAGCCCTGTGATGCCACAAGGGATATCCATTCAGATGCTTCACTCCACTGATTTTGGTAGGAGTAAAATGCCTACGTATCATCTGAGGACCTGTGCTCAAGTAAAGGTGTATAGAATAAAAGATTAGTAAGGATGATTAATTCCTGTATGTGCTAGCACTTTGTAACTTACTGACATGAAAAATAATTTTTAAAAAACAGATTACAAATCTCATTTTAAAATATGCAAGTCTGTGTTCAATATCTTTGCCAAGCCAGCTAGGATGATGCTCTGTATTTCCTCACCCTCGGACCACTCTCCTAGTTCTCTGAATTCTCCTTTATTTATCAGCATTCCTGAACTGCAGAGAGCAAAAAAGACACTTAATTTTAAGGTTATGTGCACTGCTTCCAAATGCCAAGGCAGAACATACTCTCTCTTTCCCCTTCTTGATTATCCAAGAGCCTCGTCAGTGGTTTTGATTATGGGGCTCCATTTTTTCCTTCCCAGATGCATGACTTTAACTCACACAGTTCTGTACAGATAGCTGCAAAGTTGCCTCAAAGTTTTGTTTTTTATTTGCTTGCACATATTTTAGCTTGGTTAAACAGTGCTGCAAGTAAGCAGAGGGATGGAAAACCCTTCAGCCTCATCAGGAGTCTGGGGAGAAAGTGTAAGTCTGCCAGAGCAGGAATTGGATATGCCCAGAAGGGACAAGCCTCTGCCAGCACCAGGACATGGCAGGATTACTCTGTCCTGCCCTACAGTCCCATGCAGTGTGCTGTGTGACATGGTACCGTGGGGGTGAGTCTGAGAGGAAATTAAAGACATGGATCTGCTCACAAATGCAAAGGTGCACAGATTTTGAACAGAAAGTTAATCTTGGACCATTTGGGGCGTGTGGAGTTGGAAATGCAGAGATGCAGATGAGCATCCCTGAAACCCCATCTGCCACGAGGCAAAACCTTGTTACCTTAAATAAATAAGGGGAAAATTATGTCTTTGAAAACTCTGGGCTTCTTGCTAGAATTCATAGACAAACTGAGGCAGGGTTTCCCCTGGGGCATCCAGAACTGTGAAGAGGTGCTCTGAAATGCCCTTTGTTCAGCTGTCTGAGAAGAGCCAAGGGCTGTGCATCTCAAGGGAGAAAACTGCTTTTTCTGTCTGCTTTAGAGATGTTCACTCCAGTCAGACTTTCTCCAGTGTTTTCCTAGAGGAATATATGCAATCGCTGGAATGTTTGTGCTTTTCTAACACTCTTGCTTGGTGGATCATCACCTCTGGTACTTAGATGTTTGGGAGTAAGAGAAAATACATAGTGGCCAAAACTTGGCAGGAATTGATCTATAACAGGGATTGCCTAAACCCTTTGCTGTTCCATGTATCTTTTAAAGAGGCAGCTTGTTGTAGGTAAAATAAATTTATGTGGCCCTGTGGAAGTACTGGGGTGATTGTCTCTGTGATGCCAGAGAGGTTCATCAGCTGACCAAGGTACAGGAGGAGAGGTCTGATTATGGGACAACCTGGAACTGGAAATGAGAGAGGCAGATGTGGTGCCACAGCATATGCAGTGAAGTGTTTTCAGTAGCGGTAGAAACTTTTAATACTACCGTGCAAACCCTTGGCAAGACCTCAGCTGGAATAGCCTGTGAAATTCTGGCTGTTAACTTGCAAGGATGAGGAGTCACACCCGTGAGAGCTTTCAGAAATGGGGACAGCCCATGTGATGGGAAGAGGGGGGTGGTTTAGAGATGGAAAGAAGCAACATCCGTCTTGGAAAGGTATAAGCTGGTCCTAATTTAAAAGTCATATAGCTATTTGAGTGATGTTGAGTACCAAGCTTTGAGACATTGGTCCTGTTAGGTGTAGTGCCACATTCGTGTGAAAATCAGCTTCTGGATTTGAAACTGGGAAGTCTGGACATGGTGATGAGGCCTTGCAGGCATCTGTATGCAAGGTCGTAACTTGGAGAAGTTGTCTTCCCTCTGCTGCATAGCTCAGATGCGTTCACTAGCTTGCAAAACTGCACGCGGACTAATTTTTGTCCTTACGTATGTCACATAACCAAATGGGAAGTGCCAGTGTCAGCCTCACTTCTGACAAACCAGCAGCCCCCAAGTTGTGGTCATGCTTCCTCCGGCCTGGAGGTGTGTGGGGTCAGCGCAAGTGGGACACCAGCTCTAACCTGCACACTTGCACTAGTGCCTCTGGTTTTACAGGATGGTTTTCTACAGGATGGAAATCCTCAGTCTTAGAAATCATGGCCTGGTGCCTTAGAATCAGGTGGCCCTTCCTCTCTGGCATTTTGGCTGGGCTTTTAGCTTTGTTATTGAAAATGGTGAACGTGGGAAATCTTATCTCTTGTCTGAATGACTTCCATAGCTGTGCTCAACATCCTGTGATGGTGCTGTCTCTTTATGAATGTCTCCTTTGTCATTGTTAACAGGGAACAAATATCCCTGGAAACAAACAAAACAAGGAAATATAGAAGATACTTGCTATAAAACAGAACTGTGTTTAAATTGAAGGTCTTCCCAAGGAATTTACTAATCTATGCTTAGAGCAGAGCATGCTTTGTCTAGCCCTGAATGTTGACTTTTCCTTTTGAATCCTAGCGGGATAATGTAGGGCTTTTTAAATGTCAGAGTCTCTTTCATGGACCTAAATCATGATAAGTCTCTTGTACAGAATGATTTAGAAGTTGAAATTGAGTTAGAGCCTTAATGGCAGGAATGTGCATTAATTCTTGAAAAATTAGGTTTTTAATTAGTTAACAGTATTTTATTGTAGTCATTTCTGAGGGGGAGACAAATGTTTGAGTATGCTTCTCTCAGTACCTGATCCACAGATCTGAGCATCAATCATGTAGTATCTCCAGGGATACAGTTTTGCAGTTTTACAGATAGCCAGTGGTGGTGTTCAAAAAACAGAACTTTTGCTCTTTATGAAGTTGTTCCAAGTGGCAGTTTTGGGATTAGATGTCTCAAGACATATGTAAAAAGAGAATTTTTTGTATGCATGCTGCCTGCTTAAATCCAGTCCAGAGGCTGCTGGTACGCAGGTTGGGATATCTTGTCTTTGCTTTCTTTTGTTAGGAGAGTGAAGAGGTGAGTTGTCTTGTTGAGGTGACTTTCACAGAAGCTTGTTAGTGAATAGCAACAGAGCAAAGACTTGACCTGGAGGTTGGCTCTTTGGTGAACCTTAAAGTTGGAGTAACTGAGAAGGCAGCAGTTGCACCAATAAAATCTTCAAATGAGCTGAGGGCTGAGAAAAGGGAGATTGTTGCTTATAAGAAGAACTGAACTGATGCCAGTAGAAAGCTGATACAGCAGCGACATGAGCGATATTATCTCCCCAACAGACGTGACTGTGTTCCAGAGGCTGCAAGGTCAGACCTCAGGTTTGCTTAAGACCACACGAAGACAAAATACATCCTTTCTATACTACTGTAAACAAGGATTCGAAACAGGGTAATTAGCATTATTAGAATGAGCTCTCTGCTTCGTGGAACTCCTCCATGTGTTTCTCAGCCAATAAGAACAGAAGAGTCTTTGAAAAAGTAATTTTCACCAAGTCTGAAGTGACTCAATGGCCAGAAAGAAAGAGGCTATGCTTGTAATTTCTGCCGTGTATAGAAATGCTCAACCTAGATGATTATTACCATGAGTAGGATCTTACTATGTGATGAGGATTTACAGGATGAAGTCAAGGCGAACACGCACTTAACTTCCAAACCAATATTCAGAGCTGTTTCCTACTGATGTTCTGTAGTTAAGGGTCATTACCACAAATAGCAGAGGTTTTGGGGCAGGTTCTGCCTTTTTTATTATTTTTAAAGTCCGTAAGACATGAGTGAAGGACAGCTCAATCATGAGTCACAGCAGCAGACCATCTCCAAAGGCATTTTGATCGCTTAATGGGAAGAAGCCCAAGCTTGCCAAATATGAGAGTTACTGACACATTTAGTCCTAGATACAATCATGAACAACTCTTCAGAAATAGCCATGACACAAGTTGTGAGGCGGGCTCAGGGGTACTGGAAAATAATTTTAGAGTAGTGCAATATTGAACTAAACCAAATCCCATGCCTAAACTACCTGAGTTTTGACAGGGACTGTCCCTGGAGCTTTTGTGGATACCTCAGTGCCACTGAGGAGCCAGCCCATCTTTTCAGATGGATTAGGTGGCTGGAAACACTTCCCACAGTTGTATCCTGTCTCATCCTCCAATTTTATTTTTGGGGTTGGTTTGTTTTTGGTTTTTTTTTTTTAAATCCTTTTCTTTCCCAATATATGTGTTTGTGGCACCTAACAAAGGAAGCTAGAAATAAGCCAAATGTTTTTGATGTAATTACTTGTTACAGGCTGAGAGCTGTGTCTAGTTCAGGATTTGAAAGTACAGTTCCAGTTCTGAAGCCAGTAACTGTATCTCATGCTGTTATTTTGGCAGGGATCTCCAGAAGGGGTACAATTTAGCAAAAATGGGTGGAGATCTCAAGAAACATTAACTTGGAAAAGTCTGAAATGACCAAATATTATGGGAGAGATTTGAAGAACACAATTATCTCTAATCTGTTGAGAAGTATCAGAAGTAAGGTTTTCTCAGGCAATATATGATTGCCTGTATTTATCAACTGAAACGAAAATCTGAACATAAAATCAAGTTTGGAAAGCACTTTATAGAATCTGACAATGCCTGATATCTGTAATTTATACCTGGGTTACAGGAAGATGTGATACAGTATTTTAAGCTGTGACAGCTGTAAGCTTGCTATAATTTAAAAAAAAAAAAAAAAAAAAAAAAAAAAAAAAGTGAGGAAACAGCTGTAATTTTAGTGGGTTTTAGGATCTCTGTTTCACTTGCCTTGAATGTCATCTTAATGCACACTGCAGAATGAAATCAGCCCAGGAAACTCTACCCTTGAAATAGAAACTAGGTACATTTTCTTACATCCCCACGCAATGCAGGATTTTGGGGAAAGAGATCGCTCCATTGTTAACTGGTATAAAAATTGCTTTTTCCTCCAATATAGATTAGTTTTTACCATCTCACAATCTAGTCCACATAGAAGGTGTTTAGATCTCATACAGCATTTGTTCATTTGTTGAGTTGGGGTGGGTTTTTTTCCCCAACCTGGGCTGGTATTTTAAATTTCTGTTACATAGCACTGGCACAATAAAGGAAGCGCCACAGGAGCCCTGAGGACACAACTGGTGTTTCATGTTCAAGGGAAGCCAGAGGAGCTGTAAATCCTATAAGGAGAACACTGTGCACACAGTAACTTGCAGTTTGAGGAAAGCTGTCCCGAGCCTCCCTAAATAAAACCTCTGATCTGGGTGTGCAGAGCCCACTCATCGTCCCTACATCCTTCTGCGTGTTTCCCATGGGAAGGTGCCGTGGGCTGTCAGCAAGGGTGCGCGGTGGGGGCTGGATGCATCTCATTGAGGTCACTATTTTTTATTTCTCAAGCAACAAGTCTGAACCATATCTGTGCCTGATAATAACAGCCAGCTTCTGCTAATATCAGTGTCTCCCATCAACTGGCGTTAAAACTGCCTGGGTGGGGAAGATATGGGTAGGAGGTTATGTTAAATGCCCACGAAGCCTTAACAGTGATCTGTTTCGAGGAACAAAGTGATATATATATACTGTTGGATAAAAACTAAATTGCTTGCGTTTTCACTGACATTTTGCCAGTGGTGTTTCAGAGCTCAGACCACACAAGGAAAATGGTGTTCCAGGATATATTGCCTCCTTAAAGAGAGACTCTGGGACTATGACCTAATGTTTATAATTGTAAGAGTTATTGAGAGTCAATTGAAAATGCAAAATTCCCAAGTGATTGCATTTATCACTTGTGTGATTAGCATGCTTGTGGAGTATAAACAGTTGAACAAATCCAAATGGTTGATGCAGTTCATCAAGAGAAAGAAAATTAAAAATATGTCAGATATTGCTGAAAATGTAGGTAATGCATGATTTTAAGCTCTACTTAGAGAGGATGATCAAAGGATTTTTTAATGGGCTTTTCATCATTGCTGGTCCCCATAAATGTAATATTGATAATATCACTGTACTCAGTGGGATTTTACACATTCAGATATGAAAGCTTGCATTATGAATTACTCTGGAGAAGGTTTGGTTTTAGCAAAGTGCTCCTAAGATGAGCTTTACTTTTAGCATATATATATATTAAAATATGCTAAAATATGTAGCATGATCTTTATAATTTATAAAATAAACTTTATATAATACATATGTAATCTCACATATGTATATCTTTTTATATATATTATTATATATTTTAAAAATCTCTTTATCGTTCCCTAAAGCACCATTTATAGCACCATATTTGTGTGAGTGTAGCAAAGGTTTCTTTAGGCGAGATTAAAGTTTGAAGTCTGCAGCATTCTGAAAATTGTTTTAAAATTCAGATTTCAGTGGATGTAGTTGAAATAATCATATCTTGGATGACTGAAGGCCAGATATTTAGTGCTAGTCTGTGAAACCTGGAAGACCTGTTTTGCTGTAGTCGAAACACAATGATTTCTGCATTCTAGTTGTATCTTATTTTTACATCTTTGTTGGCTCAAGATAGAACATGAAATTATTTTTTTAGCCTCCTTTCAGAAAGATTTATTATTTTTAGGTTTTGGCTAAGGTTGAACTGAAGGATTTTTCCCAGCTTATTCCATTTCAGTATGCCTGCATGCTGGAAGAAGAATATGGGAAAAGAGGGGCGAAGCTAAAAGTGTAATTACAACTGAAAATTGCAGATAAGTTTCATTGACTTTGTAAAACGTTTTGCATTGTGCTGTTTCACCCCTTCTTGTTTAGGTATTATATTCAAGACATGTTAATGTTAATTTAAAATACTTTTTTTTTTCTCTTTTTTAAAAAATAGTAAGGTAGATAGGGACATGTTCTTTAATTAAAGTGCTCATCTGTAAAGAGACACTTAGGAAGTTGGTGGTAACTACTGCCAAAATTATTTTCCATACTGCTATGATATGGGAAAGTTTCATAAGCAGTGCCTTACTACTATCTTTGTTCATCTGTGAACGTAAATTCTGCTGATCCAGAAACTGCAGAGATGTCTACAAGGCCTTTTCTGGAAACCCAAGCTGGAAGGTGCTTGTCCAGGGGGCGGCTTTGAGACAGATTTATGCAGCTTTCTGTTTGCGTGCAGATGGAGTTTGCCGAGGGGTTGGGAACGCTGTTTTTATTGGTTTTGTTCTGTTTTTTCTTTTGGCTGACTTTGCCCGTCTTTGTTCACTCAGCCCCGGGAGTGTGCTGTGGTTGGGACCTTGCACTTAATTCACATCAGCAGTTTCAGTAAACACTTAGTAAATAGCAGATCACGCACTTAAGAAAAGATATGTTTTGGGGTGCTTTTTTAACAGCTTTAACACCTGTAGTATTGGTGATTTTTAACAACACTGTATGTCACGTGACGATAATCCAAGAACAATCGATTTTGCAGAGATGAATACTCACAGACCAAGGGGAACTTTTCCATCTGTTGCCTTCTGCCGAGCATCAGATCTACCTGTTGCCATCATTTATGTTTTGAATGACCTTGTCATGAAACCCAGGGTGATGAGGAGTCAGATGCCTTGTCTGCACAGGGCACGTCCAATATGTGCACTCGTGGTGGCTTGAGGCATGGGGAATAGCCTTAAAGCCACCCTCTCCTCCTGCCAGCCAGGTGTCTCAGCTGGCTCTGTGAAGGTGGTGGTTTTCTCAGTAAGACCCGTGATTCACATTTTCTCTGCTTAGCTGATGATTTATTCCTCAAAATGACCCTAACACGCATTTCTTGTAAATGGCCCGTAGCCTCATGAGAGCAGCTTGGCTCATCTGCTGTGGCTTTTTGAAATCCTAATGACCATTTAATCAAGTAAATGTGAGATAAGCTGTGAGCTAGAGCTGGTTTCATGGCTCTGCTTGCATTTAACAGTGTCATGGTCTTCAAACGATATGTATCCTAAAGCGTTAAACCATCCCACTCGTTGGTGGCATTAAGCTCTTTTCCATACCCACAGTCTAACTGTGCATCTGCAGCTCAGCGTGAATTGCCCCACAGTTGGAGAAGTCACAGATATCCATGTACAGTGTCTTTCGTTACACAGCTTAATGAGATTTCCGCATCCCCTGGGAGAACAGCACAGATGGGTGATAACCACATTATTTTTCTGCTGCCACCACATCCCCAGTACCTCTGAGATCCTCTCCAAAGAAAAGGTGCAGTTCTGGGTAACGGACTCCAAAAAAAGAAGTTAAACCAGATGCCCATATTGCAACTTCATATTGTTACAATGTATTTTAAACGATAGAGGGAAGGAATGTATTACAGATTTTTTTTTTTTTTTTTTAGTTTGTTTCCGTATGAGCCTGCAGGTAGTGTTGAGAGGCTGGTTTGTAATTTCTGTGCTAATGGCAGATGCCAAGCAGTAGATAATTACCTCTGAAGAGCGCCTGGCTTCTTTTTCAGGGACTTTAAATAACTGGCCAGGAGAGAAGAAATTGTTCCAAAGTTCCATGCTTGGGAAGAGATTTTCTAAACTGCAGACTTATCAAGAACAAATGAGATATTGAATGAACATGAGGGCAACCATTTAAAATCTGACTAAAGGAAGATTCTGCTCCAAACAACACAAAACTACAGGAATGTGTTTTGTTGAAGTTACAATTCATTGAATTAAAATTTCTCAGAGCTGACTGTTCTCCCCTTCTCGTAGAGCCCAAACACAGAACATATTTTTCCATTTTCGAACCCTCTAGGTCTGGAGTCTACATAGCCACCAGAGAGACAGAAGCTTGATCTTGTAGCTATGATGGAGAATGCAAAAGTTGTGTCAAAAGTTTATATTCATTTACATCTGCACTGTGAAAAGTGTTGGGATATCAAATTAGATAGAAATAGAGCATCAACTAGGTCACAGAAATTACAAGTGACTTTTATCTTCAACGAGGTGTGAATAGATCCGACTACAGTCTGCATTTTACCAATCCTAACAGAGCTCTTTCTACGTGATTGCTTATAATACTGATATAATATCTAGCATTAAACCTTGTATTTTATATAATCTCTTTCCAGTAATGCTGCAAAAACATTAGTTACTAAAAAAACCACCCCAAACCGTCCTGAATTGTGGAAAGATAAATGTCATTAAACATCAAAATTATAAACTTATTAAAGATGATGAAAAAATTGTGCTCGAGACTAGCATCCTTGAACCATTTTGTATTCGCCTCTTAAACACATTTTTTTCATCTTTTATCATTAAGAAAGCACAGGCTACTTATTTCTGAAATCATAATTTGAAGTTAGGTAATTTCTAAGTATTTTAAAGTGAAGAAATGTTTAGAGTAATTTCCTGTTTCCATAGGATGCCATGCCCAGAAATGGGGAAGAAAATCTGTTTCTCGCACTGTGCACATCCACAGGACATCCCCAGACAGCCAAGCAATGCTCCACGCTGTAAATAAAATGAGACTGAGAGCTAGTACAGGTCTAATACACTGTGTGTGCTTCAAGTGTTAATAATGCAAACCACATTTTCTCCAGATTAAAAATACGCTTTGCTATGCATGATATTTTCTATGGAATTGTATTTTTTTTAAGGTGGGAGCCCAGTATTTTTAGAGTCTGCATGGTATTTTGAATATAGGTGTTTAAAGGGTGTGTGATTTGATTATTTATTACTGGGCAAAGTATAGCAGGTGTTTTGTAACATCTGGTTTTGGTTTTGTGGTGATAAATGACTGCCTGACAGATATGTGAGGAAATATGGTCGTGTCCCAAACAAGCCAGGACATCCTCTCCTTGGGCATAACCAAAAGTGATCTTTTCCTGGTAATGCAGAATTAATAGGGTTAAGTTCTTGACGAGGAGATTTTTGTGTGAGCAAGAACTTTGTGGCTTTAAATATAGCCACAGGAAATGAAATAGTCATTAACGAATGTAGAGTCAATGACTACACAAACTGAAAACTGAAGAGGACTCCCTGCCCTGAAAAAGTTAGCCAACACTGGGTAAAAAACTATTTTGTGAGGTCTTTCGTCACACTGGAGCTACAACATCAAGTTGCTGCTGCTGTATTGTTACCCAAAGGGCTTGCTAATACCACACAATTAATTGAGGCTACAAATAGATCCACAATCCTCCTGTCAGAAGTGCTGCTTTTGTAAATTTTGCCGTATGTGAATGATGTTAGTCTTTCCATTTTTGGATAAGATTATGTCCGTTACACAGTCTGTTAATACTTTTCCAGTGGGAGGCAAATCCTCACACACTAGTGTGATCTCTTGGGTGTTATTTCTCATGCAAATTCAGATTACATATTTAAAGATATTTTTAGCCTCTAATGTTGATGATGCTTAGTAAAATGACACTGTAGCGAGGAATACAGCCCATTTAGTGCCTCTCGTAAGCCAGCAGGGATGCCTACAAGTCATTTTCTTACATACTTTTCTCATCTGTGCCCTGTCTTTGGTCTAGGAGTTGTAACTGATCCAGTATCTTCTGAGATAATTATCTTAAGCTTTGACAATTTGGTCAGGAAGGCAGTTGCACATGTAAATCAAAAATAAAACCCATATGCTTTCAGCACTCTTGCAATTAGGCAGCAGTAGTATGGTTGACTTATCAGCAACAACAGTGGAATTTTTTCTTCTTCAGTTGAGGACAAGATCAGCACTTGATTACTGACCTCTTGGGAGTTCAAAGCTCTAAGAGAGACCTTAACTATTACACATGCTGTGATTCTTTGGTGCTTCTCAGTGATGGTAGATGGACACATTTGCACCCCCAAGTTTTACTAGTTTTGCAAAGATTTACATGAGAAAACGGCTCGGTATGAAGTTCAGATCAGATCTTTAACTTGTGTGATAGGACAGCACAGTGTGTTTGACCTCAGCAGAGCTTTAGTCTCTTTTTCCTGTTGATTTACCATAGGACTGTGTATTTGGTGGTGTCGGTGTCGAGGTTGTAGTCTGCCTTTGGAGGAGAGTTCTGGGTGCAGAATCCTTGCTGCTGTGGGGTTTTTTTTGATGTTTTTCAATGAAAAGAAAATGTATCAAAATAATAGTAAATGAGAGGCTTTGCTTTGGTAATGGTTTAGTTGTATTTATCAGCATTTAGCAGGAGTGGGGACAGTCATCAAAATATAATTAAACTCCATTTAGAGGATTTAATTTGTGCTTTGGTGTTGAGGGAGTCACTCCAAAGCTTAGAATTATAAAGGGGATTTAATCACAAAAGATTTATTTAATCTCAGCAACATTTGACAAATATTTCACTCTTCAGTAAGTCATATGATCCATTATTATTCTCCAAAAGCCTAATTAGCTCTATTTCTTTTTTAAATCGTATCTTTTCCACAAAACTCTTCTGGTGTGGCTTGATCTGTGTTGCCTTTTTGATGTGTGTTTTGCTAATCAGACTCCTCATCCAGCCAGTTCATCAGCTCTTCCCTGCCGCAAAGCCCAGCTGCCATACTCCCCATTCAGCAAGATGCTTTAGACTTCTCATAACCTGGCCTCAGAAAGCTTGTGTGGCCAAGTGCCCCAGGGCAGGCGACAGCAGAAGTCAAAGGCCAGTATGATGGAAAGCAGCGTGATTTAAACCTGTCTGAAGAAACCTCTGAAGAGGTTTTAGCTGGAGGCTTTCATTCCACCTGTTGCCCTATGACCTCTTCTGCTGGGACAGAGACATGCTTCATCCTCTTCACTGAAACTTTTATTTTCTTCCCTCAAAACAATACCATTTTCTCTTCTATGTTCCTGACCTTTTTTTTTTTTTTTTTTTTTTTTTTTTTTTT
>NW_020799142.1:25078402-25152978 GCF_003259725.1 Athene cunicularia
TTTTTTTTTTTTTTTTTTTTTTTTTTTTTCCCTGAGCAGGGTTTCTAGCAGGAAAAACTGGGGATATATTGCCTGAAGGTTAATACAACTTCAGTATCATACTGAGTGCGTGTCACTCTGCCAAATGTAAATACTTGGCTCAGGAAAAAATCAAATCTTTTACCTAATCAAAAATTCCTCAGCCAGAGTGCATGAACTTTTCCAAATACTTGAAATTATTAATGGAGATGCCTTCTGAAGTGTAATAGCAAACCTGCTTGTTCCTGTAAGCGGATATGTAATCTGTTCACATCTAATAGTGCTGGGGAACAACATTTGTCAAGGTTCATTTGGCTACAGTTATCCCTTGTTTTTCCCCTTTAAAACTCAGTTACAGAATTTCCACAGTACTTTCTGTTGAACAACAACAAAGAAATAAAGGAGCTCTCATGCATACTGATGGCTTGCATGTTTTGCCTGAAATCTTTAATGGGTGGCTGCACTGTGCAAGCTCTGTTTCCTCTGCACCAATAACTGGTTTGGAGCTGGAGGCCAGATATCTGGAGAAAGACATAGCACTCCCACATTTTCTATGGCAAATCCCTTTGAAGAAGGCTTAAACCTCTCCATCCGATCGTTTCTCACCCTACTTTAAGCTCAGCAGAGTTACTGGACTGCCTGGGAGTGGAGGTGTGTAAGCCCTGATTACAGGTATTGGAGCAATGCTTTGCAAATACATCTTAATTCCACTATGCTTGATTTCACTGATCAGTCATGTCCCACCAATTTTTTCTTATTATTTCTTTTTTATTCTGTGATGCGCCAAGCAGATACCACATAATGTAGCTGTCTAGAAAACCAACCCAAACCCTGCTGCTGGGAGAAGGAGTGCTGAATGGAGTAGGATTGAGTTGTCAGAGGCAATACTGGACAACATGTTTTCATTTTGCTTCGTAAGATTGCTTGTCGAGGCCAAGCAAAAACCCAAGCGAGGTGTTCAGTCCAGTCCATGCTCACACAGCGGTGCAGTCTGTCCCTTTCTGCTGATGGTGTGGGGGCTACCGAGGGGAATTAACGAGCTGTGCTTAATAGAGGCTGCAGGTTTTCGTTTCATATTGCATAGGCTCCGCATGAGAGATTGTGAGATGTCTGTCTCCAGCAGCCCTTTTGGGGGTCTGTTGCACCACCAGAGCTGGTGTCAGCAGAGATGTGGGGCCTCTGACCTGACTGCAGCTCTGTACCAAACCTCCAAGGGTAAGAGCAGTCCCCATGAGATGGTGATCCCTGTGGTTAGGACCAAGGAAGGAAAAGCTTATTAGCAAACCCTGGGGCAGAAGGACCCCCTGGCAGCAGTGGTTGGTTGGCAATTCAGAGCTGCTGTGTGCATGGCCAGTGCTCTGCTTTGATTGTTTTTCAGGGTATCAACTCCTGATGTATCTGTCCCAGTCTCCTGACCTCTAGGTGACTAAACTCTGCCAGCAAAAATCTCATTCAGTATACACCAAATCATTCAACACTGGAAAGATTCCTTAAAATCAGTCTGTGCTCTCAGACTTTTGCATAGCGAGATTTCCCAAGTGATCAGAGCAGATGTCAGATGTTCTGCTTCTAGCATCTTCACAGTTTCACCATTCCTTAAAACAGGGATACACCAAGATACATTTTGAAGTTGCAGACTGTAGGAGAGGGGTACTCTTTTGCTACATTTCTGCGTCTAAAATGTTTTTCTGTGAAGGTATGATATGAAATCAATTATAAATTTTAGAAAAGCAATTTTAGAAATAAGAAAGTCTGAGTCCTGAACCTGAAGCAGTCAATGGTACATGGACATAAATTCTCCTTACTAAGGTTCTCTTTGTTATCCTGTAGATATCCTGTGAAGATGAGTCTGAAAATCAATAAAAAGTATGGCCAGACCTGATGGTGAGATACATCACTCAGGAATAAAGAATGTTGGCTAATTTACCTGAGAATAACTTGTTATAGGCTTTTCTAACAACAGCTTTAAGCATGCTAAAATTTAGAACGCAATTTGATTTTTTGGAGGGGTTTAAAAAAAAGGGGGAAAAAAAACTGCCCAAAGAAACATTCGGTGTTTAGAAAAAGCCACAGTACTGAGAGGGCACCTCCTGTTGTGCTAGGTCCACCCTGGCGCAGATGAGCAATGCCAGTGGCGTGGACAGGGCAACATGTTGCTCCTTCTGGTCCTCTGTCTCCTTGGACCATCTCCTTTGTTCCTCTGCATCCTGGGCTGTTGTTAGTCCCCAGAGATGAGAAGTCTCTTACTCATCCTGAATTGATGCACTCTGAGTCAAGGGCATCCCCCTCACCCCTAACATGCTGCAGCTATTCTATGTGGGGCAGGATTATATGATTTAGATACATGCCTCCAAAGAAGGATGGAGAGGAATAGGGACATAGTCCTGTTATACCACTGGGGACACACTGTAAAGATGGAGGACAGTATGAAATATAAGAGGCAGGGGAATTGGTAGCAGAAAATACAAATTCCCAGCTCAGGAGAGGCATCCCCATGAGAGGCACTTTACTCCCTGACACAGCATGCCTTTGCAGCTGCAGTTTAGTCCCAAATCCTGGATGAAATGTTAAGAAACTTGAGGTTTTTCCAAGATTTCAGAGTGGCTTTGTTAATGCAGCAAAGCCTTTGTTTGACCTTTTCCTGTAATCCCCCCAAGTGCAGCATTGTTTAATAAAAAAATAATAATGTCATTATTTTGTGAATAATTATAATAATAATAATAATAATAATAATAATAATAATAATAATAATAATAATAATGATAATTGCTATGTGATTTCTTTTTCACAATTTTTAAACCAGCCGTCATTTACCAAAAATAGCTGAGGTGTTTACATTATTGAGGGCTTTTAAACAAGATACTGTCTACCTCATTGTCCTGGTCAGTTCAAATATTGAATAAATCCTGTGCCAAAGAAAGCTACAGGACATTTGAAGTTGTGTGTGGTGGTAAAAGGAGATTAGTCTCACTGGCTTTGGTGAAGCCAAGATTTTCAAAGGCAGATGAAGTCTGTTTACTTATTTTTGGGGGTTTGTAGTCACTGACAGGAGTCTGACTCTCCTGGGCTGGCGTGGGGAACATTTTGAAAACCATGTGAGCCAGGACACAGAGATGTCTCAGTTCCCCAGTCAAACTCTTTCCCTGAGCAGGTGCAGAGCTGGCCAGGTGCTGGACCCTCTGAGGGTCAGCTTTGCTGCGTGAACAGGCACAGATGGCAGGTTTACTGGTGACTGTGTGGGTTGGCTTTCCATCAGCCATAAGGGCAGTTTAGGGTGCTTTAGGGAGACAGGGACGCAACTCCCTGAGGAGCAATGCTGGCCCTGAGCACAGCATCCAGGGACTGCGTATCAGGCAGGGGCAGAGCCCGCTGGGGTGTTCCAATTCTGTACATTTTGTCATCTGGAAACACTCATATGGCAAAAGACAGCTCTGGTGGAGGCTGTTAGACTCCACATTGTGGATGCCACCTCAATGGGATGCCACCTCCTTACTGCTGGAAGAAGGAAGGGATTCGAGGGAAAAACCATGCAGTGCATGGCCATTTGTAATACTCTTTCCCTAAGCTATGCTGGAGATAGGGCTGGAATAGATGGATTTTTGTTTTGACTTACCTATGGCAGTTTTCTGGTCTTATCATCACTGGTTATTCATGCTGCTCTTGTGTTTGTTAATTTCCAGAGTAGTCTTCTTTTACAGTATTTCATCCTTCTGGGCATTTGGAGAACACATGCATGTACTTAGTGAGGTGGTGGTCTGATTTAGTTTCCCGGTAGATTGAAAATAATATATACCTCTTAAAAAATGATTAAAGATTGAAGAGCCAAAATGCTACACTTAGAAATGGCAAAACATTGAAATTTACTTTAGCAGTTTGGATTCACTAATACATTCCTTTTATCTCTCCTAAACTTCTTGGCTTACTTAAAAGATTCCTATCCAAATTGTCTCTAACAAATTCGTCCTACAGATGGGTTGCACAATTAAAACCAATCTTATTTTTCTTTCTTAGGCTTTCAGTGTTATTATCAAATTCTGGATTGACTGTTGTTTTTTAATCTTAATTATCATGTCATTTTAAGTGCACGAGGGGTTTAAAAATAATTTGAGCTGGAATCATGCTGAAAGCTTCATCTGGATTCCTGGAGGATGAGGGAAGCTTTGAATCAAACAGCTGGCAAGTTTGCTGGATAAAGGCCAGCACAGTGCTCTCAACCTGTGCAGATATCAATGGGAATTCTTGGCCGCTGTGTAAGAGTTGCTCAACTTTGTGGTTTCATTGGGAATCTTTTGTCCAGGGCTTTCCTCAGGACCTGAGCTGCTGATACCTGGCTGTTCTGTGAAAAAGCTCTGCTTGGCGGTGGAAGGATGGATGGTTTTTTTTGTTGTTTTAGTTATTTTTAAGCTGTTGTACACAGAGGGATTCAAGATGAATCCAAAATCAAAAAAATGCGAAGCAACCCCCTAGCTGTGGGGCGCTGCAGCACCCCAGAGCCACTGTGTCTGAGGCAGTCAAGGTGGTTTTCTGGTTCCTGCTACGAAGGGTGTGAATGAGCCCTTCTCATCCCAGATCAGTGAGGAAACTTAAAACCACAAGAAGAGACTGCAAGCTCTGCTCAGTGCTTTGGATTTCTGGAGATATGTCAATCCTGTGGGGTTCTGCTGGCTCAGGTGGTACTATGTCCCTGTGAGACCAGGGCAACCCTTGCATCTTTAGGGTGCAAAAGAGAAACTGTGGTTGAAGATCACAGAATCATCTAGGTTGGAAAGGACCCTGGAGATCATCCGGTCCAACCGTTTGCCTAGCACAGTTCCCACCTACAGCATATCCTTAAGCTCTAAATCGACCCTACTCTTGAACACCTCCATGGATGGGGACTCCACCACCTCCCTGGGCAGCCCGTTCCAACCCCTAACAATCCCTTCTGTAAAGAAATGCTTCCTAATATCTAGCCTGAACTTTCCCTGGTGCAACTTGAGGTCATTCCCTCTTGTCCTGTCGCTTTCTACTAGGCTAAAGAGACTCATCCCCAGCTCTCTGCACCCTCCTTTCAGGGAGCTGTAGAGGGCCATGAGGTCTCCCCTCAGCCTCCTCTTCTCCAGACTAAACACCCCCAGGTCCCTCAGCCGCTCTGTACGACCTGTGCTCCAGAGCCTGCACCAGCTTCCTTGCCCTTCTCTGGACATGTTCAAATAACTCTATGTCCTTTTTGTAGTGAGGGGCCCAAAACTGAACACTGATCGCTTCCCTCGCTATAGCTCTTCTTGGACCTGCTTGATGTGACATACAGAATGGCCTCACCTGTTGCTAGAAAAAAAGATTATTCCATCGTGGATAGTGTCATCATGAGCATCCCACTGGAAATGTCGTGTTTGTTCTGCTTGTAACAAATTGGTGTTTTTCAAGCAGAGTTTCATCTGTAGTTTCATGATACAGAGTACCTGGTAGTACTACAAGTTTCTCATGCCTCCCCATCCCCTGGTGCCATCCCCACACCACACTGCCTCAGCTCTGCCTGAATGCCAGCTTCATGCTGACAACCATGAACTGGGTCGGGGAATGGATCTTGCTTTTTTATTGCTGGATTTGGCTTCTTTTTTGGCTTCTTTGTCCTTTATTTTGTTTTTAGGTCAGAGAGGTCCGTAATGTGGCTAATGGAGGGGCCTGTGTCAGGGCTGGGGAAACACCGTAATGGGTTCAGGGAATCCCATGAGAGTAGCAGGGCTGCCAGGGAGACTGTGCCCACAGTGTCACTGCCGCCATTTACCCTCTGAGTCATATGTTTGTGCCTTCAGAAAGGATTCCTAAATGTTTGGGGTTTTTTTTAGTATGTTCACAAGCAATCCTATACTTTGAACCTCACCTGCAAGTGCAGTGTTGTTTGTGTGCAAGCAAGCGGAGTGTTGCAGGGAGCACACCAAAAATTCGCTGGCTACAACAGATTCCCGGAGCTTTGTGAGTTTTCCCCTAAATGATGCATGTCCAATTCTACCCTCTTTATCCCAGTCCTGATGTGAACAGCATGAGGCAACTGGGTTAATTCCAATTATAAGCGTAAATGTGAACATTACCTTTGGGGTGGCAAAGCAACAAGTATATCTCATTGCAGGAGTGGCCAAGGTTACTAATAGGCATTTAGGGAAGACATGTGTGTGTATACATTTAGCATATTGTATGCTAATGCCTACTTCTAATGCCAAGTATTCTCCCTTAACCCCAAATAGCAGAAGTGCATTTAAATAAATAAATAAATATTAGTTATTGAAAAGAGTAATAAATAATTCATTTTTATAACCAAAAGCATATTTAATTTTGAACTTCTGATTGTCATGCAAAAGTTGAATCTAAAATATTTCCCAAGTTTAAAAAATCATTTTAATATCTAAAAATAATAAGAAAAATAGCTTGTGCCCAACAATGCTTATTTATAAAAACTTTAAAAGAGGAAAAAAGAAGAAGAAAAGTAGTTTTTGTGACCTGAGCCTTTGGCACCCACCCAAACCCGTTTGCATGCTGAGCCTGTCCATTATACACTTTGTCAAATCTTTGATATAATCCCACTGTCTCTGGTCTTAATCTTAAAAAAATAGGCCTTTGTTTTGTGTTTGACTCCAGAGGATAAAGAATAGGAGACCATCTGCAGTGTTGTCAAACCTGGGTGGGCATTTTAATGTGCCTTATACATTTTTCTATTGTGTAAGTGCATTTCCCTCTGTGTGTGTGAGTCTGCTGGGTGTCCTTTGTTTATATCCTCTGCTGGTGTTATCTGCAAATTCCTCCTCTTCTCCAAGGGAGTAGATTTCTTCACCACAGCTTCTCTTGCAGGCTTAGTAGAGCTGTCTTCACGGGGCCACTGGCAAGGCACACAGCTCTGCTCGTGGGCTGCCAGGGGGTGGGAGCTCCTTCAGGGAGGAAGCCTATATTAAGCTTTTTTTGAGAAATAATAGGAAAAATGCAATACTTTGGGAGGGAGGGGGATGCCAGGCTGCTCTGCCAAGGGCAGACCTTGCACACTAGGCTGTGCAATCGGGAACTGACTCTCTGAATAGACTGAAATCTGCAGCCTCCATTTCAACTGATTTTAGCCTATACTTAGGAGTTTCACTGTTTTCAGTGAAGGAGCACTTTGGTTGCAATAGCCACAGCAGACTTTGTGTGCAGCTGTTTATTGCTTTTTGTTGATGCAATTGGTGATGTCAAGTCCCATTCTGTATCTTTGTATCTCTTGGGACAGCAAGACACATTCAGCTGTCAAAATATCACATTCTGGTGGGGAGGGAAGAAAAGGCAGTATTTAGTCTTGGATTTGTTGAAACTGTTGTTTGTCACCTATCCCCTCCATTTTAGCTCACAGTTCAAATAGCCTCCCTAAGCTCCCTGTGGTGCTGAAAAAAATGCAAGACCTTAGATGCTCTGTTATTTTAAGATTAAAACAACATTGAGCTGGCCCACATTATGCAACTAAGAATTGTACTTCATAGTTTAGTGAGTTTCTATACCATTAACCTTTTTTTAGCTAACTACATTCTTCTTGGTTTTGCCAAATGTCTGTAGCTCGAGAGTTATGGTTGCTGATACCCTGTAATATGTATTGTGGAAATATTCAGAATTGTGCTCAGATTGGTATGGAAGTGATGATAAAGGGATGGGTTACTCCCTAGCAGCATCTGTCCAGAAAAGCGAAAAAGTATCAGTTGGTTGCCTGCAAGGATCTTGTCAACTCATTATAGATGTTTCTTTTCTATGTAATGTAATTTCTGTTCTTTGTCAATGCTATTGTCATTGTGCCAGGGGAAAATCTTTTTATACCTGCTGCTGCAGCTGGTCCCTGGGATCAGTCTAAGTCCTGTGTTTAACTGCCTCCCTGCAATTTGGCCAGACAGGGCTGGTGTTGTAGTCCTATCTCCATGCTGTTTCCAGGGACACCTCTTAAGAGGATGATTTGATTTTTGCAAGTCATTTGATGAAACAGAACAAAACTGCAGTGCAAGCCATTGCCAAAAAGTATGTGACTTAAACCACAAGAAACTCAAAACTTTGCAAGTTGCATCAGTGGAGGCTCACTGTGTTTCACCTCTATGAGGGCAGCAGAGGTGATACCCACAGGTATAGAAGAAACTGCTTGGTGTGGGCATGGGCTTCAGTTGTGGGATGTGTGGGAACTGTGACACTGGGTGAAGATGTTTTTACTCCTTTAACTGGAGCAGGTTCTTTGGTTCCTATACACACAAACGGTCTGTGCCTGTTTGCCGGTGAATCCTTCCTCTCCTGGGTAAACGTGCATGTGATGTGATTACTCAGGCGTCCGGGGTAAGCAGGCTGCAGCTGCTCTATGCAACAATAATGCTTACTGACTCAGCACTTCTGGCACCTCCTGTCCTCCAAGCTGCAATGCCACAGCTTAAAGCACTGCCTAAAAACACCACAATCATGTTGCTGGGTGATGCTGATGATTCACCAGTCCCAATATGTCATCTTCATGGGTAGCCAAAGTCACTCTCCTCAAAATGTAGCTTTTCCCCTGTTTTCAACCATTGTCAACTCAGGGACTCACCAAGCAGAAGACAGTTTCTATATATTTAGTCAAAATAATGGATTTCTTTTCTGTGAGTTTGCTCAGTTTCTTCTTTGACAGCTGAAAACTTTTATCATCCCTTGGCAAGTAGCTCCACAGTTCAAATAGCTATTGTGTGAGTAAAACATTTATATTATTTGTACCTGATTCTTACTAGTTTCATCTGATGCTCCCTGCTTCTTGTAATGTGCCAGTGATGTAATACTGGATGGTACAGTGTAGTCACGCATTTTGAGGGTTTCCAGCTTGGCAGACTCCAATGTTTTATGGACATTTATTTGGTAAAAGTTATTCCAGTATAAAAGGTCCTCCTATAAAGTCTCTGTTTCTAATCCCTCATATTGCTTAAATCTGATTCCTGGAACAAACATCTCTTTATATTTTCCGTTAAGTTGAAAGTTTTTCATTTGTAGTCAGTTAGGAAAGAAATTATTGAGGGACAACCCGGCTCACACAGGGACAGCTGACCATTGCTGTGCCTCCCTGAAAGCTCGTTAGCTGCCCACTGTGGCACTCTTACAGATTTGTGACAGACTTCCAAGCTCACGCTGCCTTGCACTACTGAGATGCTGCACTCCTTTCCTACAGCTGTTTCTCCAGCCCCACTGGTGGTTTCTGCGCAAGATCTGTAACTTGTCCTCGATCTCCAAAGTGCCTCACCTGCTTTGGGGTTGATGTGTGAAAGGCTCTAGAATGCCAACAGCCCAGCTCCAGGGCTTGATCGCCAGCCCTGGGGCAGTGCTGCCCCTGTGGACACAGCTGGGGCCAGCTCCCTGCAAGGATCTAGCCCTGAAGGCAAATACCTCCTGGCCAGGCTCTTTTCAGAGACCCCGGGAAACTGTTTCACCACTTGGTCCATGCAACAAACATCCTCAACTATTGGGAGATAATGGACATATGAGCAATCCTGCACGTGTGCACACGTCAGCAAGGAGATGACAAGGACATAGAACAATGAACTCACAAACAAACAACTCCAGGAGATGGGTTGGGCAGAGAAAGACACTGAGTGTGGCACTTATCCAATTGTAAGAAGGCTTGAAGCGCGTGGACAAAGCTAACTATCCAATCATAAGGACTGTACCATGTACTGTTCGCATGCACACGAGAAAGCTATAAAGGGCCTTGCTTACCTTCAATAAATTGGCATTGCTTGATCATACTGGTCATGTGCGTGTCCATAGCTCCCACACTCAACCTCTCCTTTACCCAAAACATGGCCCACAGGTAACCTGCAGGTTACTTGGTTCTTGTCTCCACTGGTGGAGCTGGCATTGCTGATGCCAAAGAGCAGCTCTTCACTCATCCTTCCTTAGGCTGGTATATCACCATGGTGGGGTGAGCAGGGAATGTGGGGCCTTCTGGCCTTTGTCAGCTTCCCGGAGAGGTGGGAACCCAGCAAAGCAGCTGCTTGGTCACTGGGCTGGGTGTGCAGTGCCCTGTATGGGATGGATGCACACGGGGATTTGGAGAGAGGCAGTGAGCCAGGGAGTGCTATGGCTCTGCCACAGGCATTTTCCTTAGGTGACTTATTTACACAGAATGGGGATCATGGGATTTACTGATAAACTGTAGGAAAAGGGACAGCTGGTGAAATGAAGGCTTCTTATCTATGCATGATGTGGCATGCAACCCAGGATATAAATTACAGTTTTCACCAAGTACTAATGTAAAGGTTGTTCCTGAAAAGCAAAGGTAAAGCCCTTGAAGCATGCTAAGCAGCTGTGTGCTTTTTAACCAAACTGCTGGTAAATGACTCCTCAGATAACTTAGTTTGAGTATCTGTAAACTGTGGGCCTCATTTGGGTGGGAGATCTGGGAGGCTGAGAAAAGGGCTTATTTCTGTGCTTTCCGGGATGTCCTCCGGGTGGCTGTGAGAGGAGATACAGGCTAGATGCTAATGAGTTCAGCAGCTGCTGGGAGTGATGTTATTTCTCCACTGTCTGCACAGATGCTGTGTTGCCAGGCTGGGTGTTTTTTAAGATGATGGATACCTGTGATGTATGCCAAAGCTCTTTCAGTCTTAGTGTTTTGTTTTTTTTTCTTTATCCCTTCTAAGACTTAAACCAGTTCTGCTCTTACAGAGTCTCTCACTTTCCTACAGGTATTTGACATCACAGGCATAAACTGTGTACTTTTTAAACTCTTGACAGCATCTCTTAAGTTCTGCTAGTACCTAATATTGACCTTGCCTGTGGGTTGTTATCCCATTCCGTGTTGTCCCACGTGCCATAGACACAGACAGGTGTGCCAGCAGGGACCTGCAGGGCAAGTCTCACCAAGTGCCCAGATATCAGGGGTCTATCTCTCACATGGCCATCTTTTGTGATGATAAAGGATACATACCCCTCTTGCAGACCAGGTTTTCTGAGAGGTTCAGAACAGTACACACAGTTGAATCATGTTTTCCCCTAAATGAGAGTTAGCTTTTATTATTTCTAGAGGTTCAAGGCTGTTGCTAGAATATTAATGCTACTAGTTTATCTTTCTTGAGGCAATGTAATATTTTCTTGGCTATGTAACCCATCTTCCTGTGCAGCAAACAGATGTTTTCACTGGATTCCTCTCATCTCTGAGGTCTCTTTCCTGGATGTTTAACATCCAGTTAGAATTTATGAATGTGTAGAAGCTCCTTCTGGGATGTACTGCATTTCTTCCCAGCGAGTTTCCCAGGGCACTGGGATGTCTGTTGACTTTCTGGTGTCTCTCGGACTTGTGTGAACATAACTTTCCAGAATGCTTTGTCAGCCACCTTATGCAGTTGATAATTAACAGGCATTAATCGTTACTAACAGCCAAGGCAGGTCTTTATCCTGCTATTTCACTTTCTTCATACTGGAGGCTGCCAGCATTTTCATTCTGAATGTTTCTCTCTGGTTTTGAACTTTTCACCCCGTAATGTACCATCCAGTAAAAACAGTGAATCATTAATTTTTACATAATTTACAGTGCACGTGAAATAATGAGGGGGGTTGGGGGTGGGGGGTGGTTTGCTGATCCTTAGTCTTTCAGCTTTGCTATACCAAGGCCTGTGTTTTTTTGCAGGCGTAAATATATTGCTGTCCCTCTGGGTCAGTTTTGGGTTTCTACCCTTTACTTAAAGGTGCAGCTTTTTGAAGGTGAGTATCTGTCATCTGTACTGCGACGGGCCTGACATGCCTTTACTGCCCCATGAGTAACAGCAAGTACAGCTAATCTGTGCCGTTCCTCATATGCTTTTCCAGTTGAACATACGCAAATAATTTGAGCTGAAACTTCAGCTTGGCAGTATTAGGGTAATAGAACTGCATATGGGACAAAGCAGTCTTCCGCTACAGGATTACCTCATGGGAGAAGTCCTTCGATTTATTCCAGTTTGGCCTTAGAAATACGTTCTAGTTTAGTTGGTGAATTTCTGAAAATGAAGTTAAGACAACTAGGGTAATGGTTTAGACAAATGATTAATGAACACTGATCCAGTTAAAGCTGTTCTGTGCAGCTTTTTCGTTACCCTAGCTGTGGAATTGAAAAAGAAACAAAACATTCATATGTTATTTTACAGCACTTGCCCAGAACTAATGCTTAAGTTTACTGATTTAAAAATAAACGTTAAGCTCGTATGTTTACAATCAAATTTATCTTTTTTAAATAGGTGGGGTTTTTTCATATTTTATCTGTCTTTCCCTCTCCCCTCTTTTTCTGGAGGAGCGTGTGATATGTGTTACAGAGATCATTTATCCACTCTAACACATTAAACAAACTTGACAAAGGGAGCCATGAGTTGCCTGGACTGACTGCACACAGAGAATGTGCTTTGGGCTTGTCCCCTGATCTTTTATCTCACCTGATTATCCTGTGCTGTCTCCCAGCTATCAGATCGTGAGTTTTAAACCAGTCGGCTTGGGAGCTTTTTCAGACTCAGACTTTGCATTTCAGTTTTCAGAACTTCTCAGCATCCTCCTAAATCCTGGTTTGGTCCGAAGGAGATACATGTTCTCAGCGCTGAGAAGATGGGATGCATCTGTGTCTTGTTCAGGAAGGTGCTGCATACATCTTTAGAAAGCAGACTGTTTGGTTCAGGAGTGGGTTCTTCAACCACATTTGACTATTTGGGATCTTTCCTGGCTTAGCTACAGCCGCTGGGTGTCATTAGGCATGTTGCTTTGGGCTAAACCCAAAGGGATTTTGGTATTGCAGTGGCTGACTTCTAGGCACCCAGCCACCTAATGAAGTCCAGATCCCGAAGTCAGACATTCAGACACATCCAGGGAAAACAAAGAGCCAGTGAGAGGGAGCACTGCAAAAGCCTGTGGGATGGGGGTGCTGCGTGATCAGACCAGTGGGGAATTATGTTAAGATGTTGCTCAGTGCAGCACCAGCTGCTAGTAGCTCTCTCCTAGTGCTTAAGCTTGGGTGCTTAAGGCACTGCAGGCACCTTTTCTTATTGGGAAACACAGAGAGACCCTTGTGATGAGCCCTGTATGACAGTAGGAAGTTTGCCTCAGGTGTTGGATGCACAGGGGCTTGGTAATGGCAGGAGCAAGATGCTAGTGCTCTCCTGCTGCATGCCCCAGCAGAAGGGTTAGGGGCCCGGGGACAAGTGGCAGGGTTGCCAATATCAAAATCAGTGCTAGACTTGCACACTTAGTCCTTAAATTTATCTCAGCTTCAGCAGAAGATTGGTTCTTCTCTCCAACTACTTTGCAAGGGACATGGCTGGATGAAAAAAGCTACATGGAAGCTAGATACCGGCAAATCAGCATTTAGATACTTGACCAGTAAAGCTGTTTGAACAAAACTGTCTGTAACACCTAATACGCTCCGTCATTTCAGAAGGCTGAAATACCTCTTCAAATAAAAAGCAGCCATACTGGCAAATGGTCTTCAAAGGTAGCAAAATAATCCCTAAGGGGAGATCTGCTTTTGTGAGGAATTCCCCAGCAGACGGCTGGGAGATCTTAACAAACAAGTCTTTTTAAACTGCCATGTACTTTGAAGCCTGAGTGAGCATTCATTCATTTGGCACAAAAAGCAACAGTGAAGGGGGGGGGCAAGGGGTGGAAAGGCTTACTCAAGGTGAAAACGAAGTTGGGTCTTTACCCAAAGCCATTGTGGGTACAAATGAATTGCTTCAGTGGAGGTAATAAAAGATATGTTATCCCACATTTAATAAAAAGCAACAGTGAAAATACAAAGAGCTCATTTCAGGCTTCAGTTATCTGATGTTTATTGCACACAGCCCTTTCTACTGGGACGGAGACCCAAGAACCGTATTGCCCTTTGAAGTGTGGGCTGTGTGGCCAGTTGCCCATTCACTGTTTTATGGCTAAATCTGCTTAATATGATCCACTTTCATCTTTAAAGTGGCAGAGGGCTCCGCAGAGGGGAGAGGGCAGGTGACACACTTTTGGAGGAGCCCCCAAATGTGCACTGAGGACGGGGCAGACTGGGGAGCACTTCACCCTGGGGTGTAGGTAGAAGGGAGTACGTGGGGTGAAGCAGAGGCTGGTCTCAGTGAGATGCAGAGCACACACCGCTTTCAGCAGAAGTGGGATGCTTGGCAGGACTGTGGGGACCACAGGCTTTACAGTGAAAAGCACTGAGCAGAACTATTGTGGGGTGAGTTTCTGTTCCCTTTGAGTAACAATAATACAACCTGGTCGTAATTTTTGCTTATCTTGCTAATATTTTCAACTCTCACTTAAAACTGTTATCTCCAGTGGCTAGGTCATGGTATTTGGAAAAAAAAAACCCTTCTTGATGGTGCATTTCCTGCTAACTGCAATATTAAATTCTGTGGAAGAATCCCCACTAACATCGACAAACTTTGGACTGCAGCCATAGTCCACTTCCAGGCAGTAATAAGCACTGCACATTTTTTCTATCAAAAGCAATTATTTTACAGATGAACTGCAATAAACTGGCTGAGAAGTTTACCTTTGTAATGCCATATAGGAAAAAAACCACCAGTGGACTTGAATCACAGTCATGTTTAAATTTGTTTGTATAAAACAGTAACATACTTTTAAAGCTTATCTTACAAAATATTTTTCCTTATGCTAAAGCTTTTTGCACCAACCTCATGTTTGCAAGCAAGCCCAAAAAATTGAAAGCAAATGGAATGGATTAAGACAGACTTTTTTCAAGGAATTGTGTTGTGACCGTTTTTAAAATAACATCTTTCTTTCCTCAAAAAGTAGATTGGTGTGCTGTGATATCATTGTGGAGTCATGACTTTGAGAAACAAACTTATTTGTATTAATGAAAAATATTTCAGTTGAAAACGCTGTCAAAACAATCTCCAGGAAAGTCATTGTTGTGGACTGGAAAGAATGCTACTTCACATGTGTTTAATTATTGGGGGAAAAAAATGAATCTTGCCTTGCATCACAAAAATCAATCTGCAATAACAGGAAATCCTGAGCCATTTATGTAGAGGTTCCTCTTTCATTGTAATTGGCAATTGGTTCCAGCTTCTAAAACCTGTCTAATTCTTGACAGCTACAATAATACTGCCTCAGCTGGACTGTACACAGCGACACTCTGATCGTGAGTCTGATTTAATGTTGTAAATCAGAAAAACCCAACCAACAATGGTAGAGACTTGTTGGTCTGCAGTGATGCTCTGTTACTTTTTGGTTATGAACACAGGGGTCAGTAAAAATAGAAAAATGCCCAAATCCATGGGACTCGGGGCTGATTATTATCTTTTCTTCCTTAACCTGTGCTTATACAAGCTAAGGAAGTAAAAAGTGATTGCTGTTATTTGTGCTGCCCCAGAGCCCTGCATTTCCAGCTCTGGTGGAGAACACTACTGCATTAGTTACTGCACAAACACAGAGCAGGAGGAACAGCTCCTGTGCCAAAGCATTTGGTTTTTGGAGTCCAGATCGAAAGGCAGCAAAATGTGGAGAAAGGCAGCAAGATGTAGATGCAGGACATTAGGGTAGTGCAAGGAAGCCACGCGATGGTGTTGGTGGTACATCAGCAGCGAACCCTCTCAAAGGCTTTGACGCACACAACAGCAAAGAAAGCAATCAAGGAACCATATAGCAGTTACTGCTTCCCAAGGATCAGACATGGGGATTTAAACCAAGACTGTGCAAGGTCTTCCTGCTAGTGAGTAGGATCAAGTGTCTCATCTTGGAGAGCCACCAGTGTCTATATGACACCTTGTTTAATACTAACATATGCAGTGACTATGTGACAGGTTTTTTGTCATCTCTGTACATCATTTAACTAAGAAGTAATTTCACCAGCTCTTTTGTGGTGTTCAGTGTCTCACCCACATATAATGGAACTGATCTAACATTGCTGCATGTAACTTGACATGGATGCTTTCAGTCTTGGTAGTTGATACGCTGTGGATTTTTTGCATTCTTCTTCTTTTTATGTTCCTTGGTTTTCATTTTCTGATCAGTTCTCTATAACGTGGGTTTTTTTCTCCTCCTCTAATCCATTTTTCCACCTGTCACACACACACAGATAGAGTGCTTGCTTAAAAAAAACCCAAAACCAAAACAAATACAAAGCTGAATTCTTGGGATCTTGGCATAGGGTAAAGCTTGCACAGGGAATCAGACCTCTCAGACAGGACAGTCAGTCACTGACTAAATGGTGGCAGAAGGCTCCATTGCAGGGTTCCTTGCATGGCTTTTCAGTGGAATGAGGTGAGACTCCTCAGACTGCTGTGCTGCTCAGTTCGTACAGTCCTGCTGGCCATGTTCCAGTGCATGCATGACCCATTGCAACCAATTATTTTAAAACTACATACAAAACATCTCCTACCTGCCTTAAAAATACACAAAAGTCTCTCCTTCATGGCTGTTTCTGCATCTCCAAGAACACTTTCTACTGGCCATTTGCAAGAATCTTTCCTATGTCCAGCTTTGACTGCATTGGGGAGCCTCTGAGACAACCAGATTCTCCATTTTGATGTCAACCAGTGTACTGAAGCATACAAGGAGGATCTATCAGTTGGCCTTTGCACGGCAGGGACAGCCTGGGGCAATGTCTAGGTTGTCTGAAATCCCCACCTGGAGCCTCTCTGCAGCAGAGTCAAATGCTGTGCTGTGAAGCCAGCAATCCCCAGGTCTCACTCTAGGTTCTTGCCCCACCATGCAGAGGCACGCTGGGGAGATACTGGGCCCCCCAGAAAATGAATGACTAACCATGGTGGGCATGCACACAGTCACGATGCTCAGCTGCACCACAGCTGCAACTATAAGACAAGCTTGAATTTTATCTTTATATCGCAATTATAACTTCAGTTCCATAGATCTTGCCACATGCTTTGCAGCCTCTGGATTGAAAGGCAAGTGCTGGCTGCTGTCTTCCAGATCTAAGGCAGGTGTCTGCTTCATCACTGCTTGTTTGCTAGTTGATGATTTGAAGAGAAGCAGCACACTCATTGTGTCACACTCACTGGTACCTAGAGTGATTCCAGAAGAGGATGATCTCTGACTACTTTATTTTCAGATCCATTGTGAAAGACTTGCAAACAGCAAACCATGTCCACACTGTTGCATGCTTTCCCACAGCCCGTAAAGTTCATGCTCTGCATCAGCAGCCATTTAGCTGATACTGAAGGATCATTTTCCAGGCTGCAACATGACTCACATACGATTTATCTTTCCTTTGCCTGACCCAATTCCTCAAGCTCAGTGTTTGCTATTCATTTCCTCTCATAATGTTTGTACTGTGTATTTAGGGAAGACTATGATTTTCTCTTCTCTTTGTACATGTGGAGGCATTCTCCTTGTGCAGGCGTTTTGTGAGGAGCAATCTTCTGCTTACAGGGGACATCTTCTCTTCCTACACTTTGCTAAGGAGTTCATAGACTGGTGTCCAGTCCATAGACTGGTTTGCATCAGCATCAGAAACCACTCCACATCTGTGGCAAAGAAGCCACAGAGGAGGAGCAGCAGAGGTCTCTGAAGTGAGGAGTGAGCCATGTGCTGCTTTCCATAATGCAAAATCTAGATGCATTTTATTAGATGTCTAATAAAATTATCAAGTGGTAGGTTCACAGATGATAAAGTATACATGGCTTCAGAAGAAAATTTAATTCAGGGAACAAAAGCACATCCTGAGCTCCTGGGCATCTTGAACAGAGACACACCAGCTCTGCCTTGCCTGCTCTATTATTTTTATGAATGATAACTACCGAAAACAAATAAAATTTTGGACCCACATGCTCCTTTTGCAAACAGTGGGTAAAACCTCTGCCATACAGACTGGAGTCTGTAGTTTATAAATAATAGAAAAAAACAATATAGCAACCCTGGATATAGGACACCAGGCCCTGTTCCTCCTAGGGGCAAGCTGAGGACTTGTTACAGGATTTAGGGTGCTTGGGACTTGTGTTTTTTAAGAGGGGGAAGTAAGACAGCCCCTGTCCCAGCATCAGCTGAGTATTTTGGTATTGTCTTACTCAGAAAAGAAATTGTCCAACATCCAACAATACCACTGACTGACGTGGCTTCGAGAGTTAAACTGCAGCTATAACAAGATCACGACAAGGCTTGCCAGATGTCTTTATTCATTATTAAGTTACAGAGCCCCCTTTCTAATATTCGGATTCTGTGCCCTTTACCCAGGGATTTATTGATTTATTTGCACCATGAATCACTGCTTCTTTTTGGAGGGCAACTGGGCACTGCCCTGCGGTGCGCTGGGAGCTGGATGTGGTTAGCTGCACAGTGACTGTGGGGCAACTCGCTGCTGAACTGCACAAACAGCTTGGGGCACTGAGCTGCTTAATGCCTTTTTAATGCAAATATGTTCACAGAACTACTTAATTTCGGTTTTCAGATGGAACACATGGTATCTGTCCGTATTACACATGATGTCCAAAAGTATGAGGTGGCTTGAAATATGGCCATATGAACTTACCAAAATTAAATTGCCCTTTCTTAAGCTAGATTAAAAGCTGGAGACATGTTTTCAGTGCTGTCCATTTAGCTAGTTGATGTCTGTAACAGATAGCACTTTTGGGTGATTCGGTTGCTTTGTTCTGCAGCTGGCAGAATGGTTGCTCTCTGCCATGTTTGAAAATCAAACATGAAGTAGGAGCATGAAGAAAAATGGGTGACTGCGGTATGTGAATGAAGGATCACTAGGTCAAAAATAACCCATGGAAACAGGACACTTTGTATGCAAAGGTAAATCATAGCAAATAAACTGGCCAAATCAGTGCTGGAGAACGCACAGATGGTTTCTCTGCTGAAATCAGTAGGTCAGCTCATGGCTAATTTACAGCCACTACAAGTAATAGGAAAACAGAGTTAAATGGATTGTTTGTAGAAAACAAATGCACACTTTATTCAGGTTCTTCTTGCAAGCAGAATGAATTTTTAAATGGGAAGATTTGACTTGCAGGCATGAATTCATCTCTTAACCATTGCCACTGAGGTTACCCGAGGTATCTGGGAGCACCACGAGCCCGGCTGCAGTGGGTACAAGTTTCACGTTCTCAGTGGTTTGGAGAGCAAGGCTTGTCATTTATACTGTCAGGAGCAAACCCAAGGGTTTTGGAGTTGCTGGTGTACCAAAAGTCAGGAGCAGAGACTAATTATACCAAAGGGTTCACAAAACAAATGTGTCAAAAAACAGGAAATAACGATACTTGGGGCATATTTTCTCCTGATTTAAGGTATAATAAGAATTGCAAAATATTTTGTTCCCTGAAACATTTCTGTGTAAGAAAACTTGAAATGCTCTTCAAATTACCTGGGATTTTTTTCTGTTGAAAATGTCATCAGAATTGGCACAGTCATAGAACACACTTGAATTATGATTAATCAGCATTTTCTATTCCAGTGCTGGATGAGTCTGTCTGGAGTTTTTCACCTGGCCTGTTCAAGTCAGAGGGAGCTCCTGAGAGGTAGTTTAAAAACGTGGGATTTCATTTTCAAATCCCGTAGTGTATCTGTGAGTATGTGAAGGCAAAACTAATCTGATTCACAGTTAATCATTTGACCATTTAAATGGATGCACACATACGCAAATATGTTTACATGATACTAGGACCAGATTACTTTGAAAATTAATAGAGCTGAGTCAATTTTTTTCACAATATAGCACAGCATAGAGTCTCACTTTGTGTAGCACAATTACATTAAATACTTAAAGCAACCCCTTCCTCTCAGTTACTGCCTGTGAGCCCTCCCGTGACATGAGGGAGTACTCACCAGTCATATTGTGGGGAATAACCATTTTGAGATCAAGTAAGAGATGAACATGATGGTGGGGGGAGGCTCTGCAAGATGGTAGGAGAGGATAGTTTGGAATAAAGCAAGTTGCACAGCATTGCTGTAAAGCAGTCAGGGCAGGAGCCTGTGAATGCACCCTGCCTGCCCCACAATCTCAGCATCAACAAAGCACTATTAATAATTTTCCTGGGAGCTTGGAACACACCATTGTTCTACATAATGAAAGGAAAAGTAAATAAAATAACTCCTATTGTAGCTATTTTAAAATACTCAATCTGTGGAATGCTGCTTTTTAAAAATACTCTGGTTTGGGTTTTTCCCTCCTTGTGGGCTGATTCCGGCACTCTTCTAGTCAATGCTGTTCAATCAGAAAGCTGGCATTGATAATATAGTCATTAGGGGTAACCTCTTCCCTGCTGTAATTCCACTGGTAATTTAATTACATCAAAGATAGTTGTGGAATTTAACTTCTTGTTTTAATTATTGTATAGCAAATGAGTCATTAGTCAGTCCTTGAATATCCTGCTGGGTTTTGAACTTCCACAGTGTCTGTAGGGCTTTTTTCCCACTTTTTCAGTGATACTACATGTTTGGAAGCAGTTGTGGTTCTGACACCTGTGTCAGACAGATGAGGTAGGTAGAGATATTAAAAATGCACCCTAGCATCTTTAAAAACAAAGATCATACAGAGCATCATTGGCCTGTATCACACTTCGTAGTCTCTGAGGTGTATATGAGACTCTGGATGGCTGGAAGCTGCAGCAGGACAAGAGAGTAACATTTTTGGCAACCTCCAACATGATTGAAACAGTCTGTGTGTTCACCAGAAGTCCAATCCTTTTTTATTTACTATTTTTGCTCTGTTATTTATAAAACACTGCAACAACATAAATATCCTACATGAAAAGCTTATTGCATCCTGTTTAAAATGGTTGTTTTGTTGTGTACAAGCCATATTTCCTGGATACTTAAAACCAAATTTGCCAGCCAACTTTCCCCAGTGCTTATAGGAAGATTTATACTGATGAACGCAGATTAATGTGCATGGACGTCTCGTAAGTGGCTGTAGTGCTTGAGCCTGGATAGTAAAATACCCTTGCTGGGGATTTCTGCAGGGATGCTGCCATATGGGTCTTCTGATTGACTTTCCTGGATTTTACAAAATTTAAGTGGGTCCATAGTGAATGGTGCAAGAAAACCACCACGAAGCACATGATATGAAATGGATTACCAAAGAGCCTTTCTGCTGGCTGTGGTGCTCGCCTGCCTACCTCCTGGAAACAAGCACAAGAACATTCTTCTGCAAGGGGAAAAGAACAGCGTGTTTTCAGAGAAGTATCATAATTTGTCCCCTAAGGGTTCATTGAAGAATATTCTTTAGAATAGTTATTTTTCACTGGGATAAGAAAGCCTGTAGGATTTTAGATGTTGTGCGGGTTTTGGAAAAATCCCAGCTAGTGAAAAAACTCTTTATTCTTTGTGGTAAAAGCTTATTATTCACAGCAAAGAATACAGCCCGACAAGAAGCTCAGATCTGGCTTCCATTCTAAGAGCCCTCCTCCTCCTCCTCCTCCTCCTCCTCCTTCCCTCTGCTCCCTTCCAGCAGACTTTTGTGTTTCTTGCAAAGGTTTTAATTTTACCACAAGTGTAATTCCAAGATGCAATAACATTGTTCTTGCAAAGGTTTTCATTTTACCACAAGCGTAATTCCAAGATGCAATAACACTGTTCTCTTTATTGGGTTGTTTTTAGTTGTTGCTGAGTTGGTAATGCAGGCTGGCGCTCTCAGTCCATGCTGTGACTCACCTTGGAAGAATGCCCCGGGTGTAGCTTTACCCCAAATGGGCAGTGGCTTTCCAGCCTCGCCAGAGCATTGCAAGGTGTATCTTTGTCTGTTGCATCCCTCTGCTGCCAGCACTCTGCAGCTTCTCTGGGACTTGGGATTCACCTGGTATATCAGTGTTTTGGCTTTGATTGATAAGAGACAACAGGAGAAAAAGTATCTCCAGTGCTAGAGGAAAATATAACCCTTTGGATCAGAAAGTAAGGTAGAAATGAAGAGGAAAGGAGATGCTTCCATCTCGCATTTCCATGGTAGTGATCTAAGCAGGCAGCCCAGCAGTGCGGGAATGCCGAGCATCCAAAGGGCGGGCGGTTGACCCTTCCCTCCTGCCAGCCCAGGTCTCCCCTTTGCTCCTTTTCAGCAAAGCGGCTGTTGGTTACTTCCTTCCTTACACAAACACACGATCTCACTGGCATGTCGTCCTCAATTACAGCCGTGCAGCTAACGGTTTGCATTCATTAATCATCACTCTTGAGGAATGGCGGGGAGGGAGCAGTTGCGCAGTTCCCTCTCTCATGGCCTTGCTGATACAAGGTCTTCGCACGTTCTGGTATTAAAAACATGACTCCCTCTTTATCACTGTCTGCAGACAGGGTACAGCTGTGGTCAGCAGCTCCAGCTGTCCGGAGATGCAAAGAGCCTCAGACTTTCACTACCCCCATTTCTTGTTTGTGCATGCAAAGGACAACCCCATGAGTGGTGCCACAGGTGGAGCCATGTTTCCTACACCAGAGCAACCGTGGCTATCCCAGTCAGTGGGATGGGCAAGGGGAAACCTGAGGTAAAAGCTTGAAAGAGAAAAGAAAGGGTGTTAACGCTCAGTGAGTCTCCGTAGTGTTGGAGCAGGGAGTTTGCCATGAAGACACAGGTTACTGTGACTTAATAAAAACAAGCAGAGGGTGAGCTCTGTGCAGGTCCTCAAGAGATGGCTGAGCACCAGCATGTTCCCTCCACCCCACTGGGGCTTGAGACACTCAGCTCCTTGCAAGATTAGGCCCTGCAGCTAGTAAACACAGACAATAAGACTTGGGTTTTTCTCCCCCTCTGGTGTTTTCACTGCCAAAACCAAACTTTATGTATAACAGATGGAGCCAGTCTGCAAACTCGGAGTGCCTGCTCATCTCCCAGGCTTGACCTTCGCATGTAGAAAATGGCAGGGAATTCATACTAGCTATTTTAGCAATCTCTGGCAGTTTGATTGGTTTTTAAGTGCTACAAAACATGTTTTGCATTTAAAACAGAGGTCATTAGAATTGTTGGATTTGCTTAGCATTGTGGCAATGTGTTTAAAAAGAAAACTAAAGGGAAACCTAATAGTATAGCTGACTTTCTGGCTCTGACAAAGGTTCAAGAAGTATGAAATTAAATAATATTCTAGCACAGAGTCAACTGCTAGGCTTCAAAGCAGGACCTTATTTAAATTCACTTTGGGGTAGTGGCTATTTTATTGAGCTTTTAAAGCAAAAACATACTCAGCTGTTCCTTGCAAAGCACTGCACTGACATGAGAAGTTCCTGTCCTGTGGCTTATGGTTCCCCTGTGTCTGACAGCATGAAAATAAAGGAGATTGCGAGCAACGCCTGTCAGTCCTTTACATGCAAGTGTGTGAGGAAGAGAGGGAGGAAAAGGCACCCCCTTATCCTGTTGTACCCATACATGATGGTTTCACAGGAAAGCCCTTTGTAAAGGTGGTGAGTGGATGATGCTGTGCCAGGACATCTCTGCTGCCAGCCAGTGTCCCAGTGAGGGGTGTCTGCCTTGGAGAGAAGGTGAGATGGAAGATAAAATCCTCTTTTATCTGTACCCCCAGAATCCCCCTCCCTCCTCACCCCCCCTCTTTCTCAAGGACAAGATTGAGAGGTTTTTAGCTGTACGACCCTTTCGTTTTGGGAACGCTGGGGGAGGACATGTAAAAAATGAAGCAAGGGCTGCAGAAAGGGAGGCTGGGGAGAGCTGGAGCTCCTTCTAGTACAACAGAAATGTTTTGAGCCCTTTTCTCAGGTGATGCCTGGCTGCGGGTCTTAGTTTACGTTTGCACTAGTAGCGACCACTCATAGCTGCATCCAGTGTCAGTGGGAACCAGGCTTCAAACAAACGGAATGGTACAAGTCCTCTGAAAACTCAGTCTCTTGTAATCACAAATTGTTCCACAGTAAGTGGAGATTTTTTTTATCTTAATCTCCCAGTGTTTCACCTTCCTACGTGGCAAAGAAAGGAGGAAACTGTTCACTAACTTCACAGAAACTACTTATTTTTTGTATGTATCTAGAAGAGTGTGTACCTAGCTCACTACATATAATTAGCTATATAAAAAGAAATACCTAGTCATTAGAAAACAACTCTTGGACAACTCATCTTTCTTTTCTCACTGTTAAAATCCTGATTCTGGATAGTCATGTTTTGTCTTTTGCCCTCTATGCAGTGTTTTTAATCCTGTAATCTTTCCTCTTGGCTTCAGTTGCTGAACTCCAATCTGAATCCTATGAAATGCTTTTTGGAAATGTAGGCACGTTGCTGGAAATGTATGTATGCTAGTAAATTTTCTTTATCTCTCATAGCAGTAATAGTTTCAAAAAACTCTGTAGCACAGATAAGGACATGCTGCACATGAATCTGTCCTTAGCTGACATGTGGTTTTAAAGTGTTTTCTTAGCCCATCAGTAAAATCACTTCCAGTGTTTCCTTTGCATCTCATTGTGCTTACATTGGTCAAAAATTTGTTGCAAAAGGTGAACTGACTTTTTCAAAAATGTAAAAGCACAGATCTCCAGTCAAATGCTACAGAGAGGTCTATAAATACCATGGATATCATACAAATGAAGAAGTGAATTAATTGTTTGAGCTCAGTGGACACAGTCTGGTCATTTTTGGGGTCCTTCTCTTCCATTCACTCTCCTGGACAGGGTAATTTTTTGCAGGCTCTTCCTATCTCCTTTCTGAAGCTGTTTTTGTCACGTAGGTCCATCGGTGAAGCAGCTGCCTGCCTGAGCACACAGCAGTGACCAGCAGTACTCCTACCTCCCTCTTTCCTCCTGAAAATCAATCCTATCTTGTTTGTCCTGCCCATGTCTGAGTTTTGCTTTCATACTGCAGGGCCGATAGCACAATCATGCAAAATATTTTCAATTATAAGAAAAGAACAGCAATGCTGTCCCATGCAGCACTCTCCGCGTGCATCATGTTGTGGTGTGGATGCCTCTGTGTCTCCTGTAAGCAACTAGAATTATGTAAAGATACTCCAAGTCCTTGACAGAAGAGAAACAATGAACATCACCTGGAATTAGAAATGTGCTAGTCATGGCATGGCCACTACCTGCAGGGTTAACATTTTTTATCTGTTTTTTTCATCTGTATGAAGGACAGACCCAGAGCAGCCCTGTTTTCTTTGGCTGTCACGGGGCTGTGCTTCTCACCAGTGTTCTTCCACAATCCAGCCCTATTTATCTTTTGGGTCTAACGCTCTGGTTAAATGGTTCTCCACTGCTGATATTTATGTGGGTCAGAGTGTGCTCAGGAGAGGCCTGCCATGATTTATATCCTGTCATGTAAAGCATGCTTTTGGAAATAATGGCATAATTGACTAAGAAAACAACTCCCTTTTGCAACAACCCAGCCTGTTGCGATGGTTAGCACAGTGACCAGCAGCCACTGGTGAAATTTCAGCTCTTGAAAAATGACTGCTGTATTTACGATGTAGGGAAAGCTTGCCACGTGCCTTGTTAAATTAGCAGAAGTATATTGGGGCATAATCAGCACTCAGCTAGTAAAGGGTGTCAGTACAGCCACCAGTTCCTCTAATGTTTGAATGGTTTGCTTTTGGGTGATGCTTTAAGGATCGTTCCTTGACTTTGGTTTCTGAGCACGACGCTGCTGAAAACATCAGCAGTTTTGGAATTTGCAGTGTGTTGTGTTCTTAAGCAAAAGCTGAAAGTTGCAAATGAGTTGGGAAAAACAGCAGTAGCTTGGGGATCTGAGCTGACTGGGGTTTGAGGTTGGGCAAGCACTTATTGAAGTGGTTTTTCAGGCACTTTAATGTGAGCATTTGCCACACAAAAGTGCTGGTCAGAGAGAGTGCTGTGAATTGCAGGCACGGCTGCCTCTGTCTCCATTGCAGTGTTCAGCAGCGTGTGGTTACTGACTTGCTGTGCTGTTTTGTTTCCCTAAGTACCGGACGCGTGACGGTGGGTGTCAGGACAGGATGGCTGTGTTTGAGGGCAAAGACTTCATGCAAGTGCCTTCTTTTTTTGCATGTGGTGATCTGGAGTACAGGAGGTCCTTGCTGATGTGATTGCTTTGCAGCAAGCCTTTTCATCGTGCCCACCTTGTGAAAACCCATAAGAATCATGTTGCAGGGCTGTGCAATAGGATGCTTAACCATATGGGTACAAGACTCTCGGACTCCTGAGATTTCTCAAGGAGGATGAGGACTTACCTGTTTTCTTATACATTTATCTATGCCACTGACTTAATGGTCTGTGTTAGTACACACTGATGCCTCCTTTTGCAAGCTGCTGAGAAAGACCTTCTAACCAGGACTTTGTTTTTGGTCTTGGTCTTTCCATGCTGCCTCTTATTTCCTGTTGACATTACACAGTGCTAGCAAAGCCAATACCCCATATTTTTTTTCCAGTTGCGTTGCCACTGCTGGCTGGTTTTTAGACTTTCTGCCAGCCCTGCGTTTCCGTGGGTGCCATGACAGAAGTAGATGGGAACTTGGAGGAGGTCAGCCCTGGAGTTGGTTCACATTGCAGTGGCCAGAATTGGGGTTCAGAAGCCTCTGGTGAAAACTCCTTGCTGCAGCTCTAAGGCATTAAAAGCCCTGGTATGATGGCTTGTTGCTTGTCAAAGTGCCAGTTCATGTATCTGTCTGTCCATACGTAGGTATATACTGGCCCACTGTGAGCCCCAATAGTCATTGAGACCAAATCCAAACCTAGCTCATCGTTCAAGTGGGATGAAGTACAAGCTGAAGGCCAGTCTTTGCATGGAATATCTGCTGGTAGAATAAATACTGCAACAGCCTCCTAAACCCACATTTACTTTGCACCTATAGGTTGAATTATGATATGCAGTGAATCCCATTGCATACTTCACACATTACCTGTTGACGGTGAAGCAGTAGAAGCAGGCTGCTATCCATCCCTGCTGCAAACATTCATGTCAAGGTTTCATTCCAGGAAAATCGTTTGGTTGTTCTGTAAACTAACTGAGCTGATCCATAACCTTTTGTCAGGCTGTGCCAGGGACATGTAACACAGTAAGGGGGGAGGTCTTTTCTACTCCCCACACTTCAGAGCGCTCTCTGGGTCAGGTATGATACAGGAATGCAGTTGTAATCCTTGTTCAGTTAGAGGAGACCATTTAGTTTGCAGGGTGGCATTGGAATTACTACTCCTTTCATGGGAGAGAGATTATGGCCATGTGGTTTTCCTTTCAGATTTGGGTTTTGGTTTCCATTTACAAGCACTTCTTGTAAACAGAGTCTCTCTGCTTCGTTTTTGCTAAAAGACTTCTTGTCATAACACTCAGGGGGCTGCTTTATTTTGCCTTCAAACAAGCCCAGGTAGCTGAGCAGTCTGAGAGCAAGTTGCTCTTGATCAACATTCCCATTTACAGCAAGGGCTTCAGAGCAAATCAGAGCAGACGGTGCAGCCTCGGGCCACCAGCGTTCAGCTGATAGCAGTTTCTAAGGGGCCCAGATAGCATGGCAGTGGTAACTTGAGCTCTGATAAAACGCTGGCAGATGGCAGCACAAAAGCAGTGCTGGGGCGGGCTACTGCTTTGCCTGCCTCCCGTCTACAGCCAGCAATCTCTCTCCAACTGTCTGTACCAATGGGGACAGACAAGCTTGTGCCTGTGGTGCCCACCCAGAGCCAGCCCTCTTAAATTTGTCTTGAGTCCTGTGTGAACCTCCTTAACCCTCTAGCCTCCACCTCACCTCCAATATTTCAGTTTAGTGTTGCAAGAAAAAGTACGTGTTATCTGTTTTAAGTCTGCTGCCTCATCATTTCCTTGGGTCCTCTCTGGATTTGACGAAATGAGACATGGCACAGCACTGCTCCATATCTGCCTGTTCCCCACTGTTCTTGTGTTTCCTCCCTCTGTTCCACCTCTTTCACTGTCCCTTTTTTTATTTTCACTGAAAAGGCCTTCCCTTATATACAAGTTTCCCTTCCAGTACTGTTCCATGCTTTTGAACATCTCTGTCCCTTTTCTCCAGACCTTTTACACCTGAAGGTCCTCCCTGCAGAGTGTGCCTGTATTGGTGTCCTCTTTCAAGCAACTTGTGAGCTGGGGATGCAATTCGGTTTAGATCTAGAGCTGTCTTCAGGGATTCTGTCCCAGAGCTGTATGTAGATCCTGGGAGCTTCTTTCACCTGCTCATGAGTTAGTGGGTTACAGAGTGGTCAACCTCATAATGCATTTAGGGGTTGCAGCAGAGGGAGGGCTGCTGGAGGCTGGGGTTCCTGCGTGGTGCTGGGTGTGTGACATTCAGCTGAGGAGTGAGGAAGGGATACCCAATCTCTGCCCAGCTCTTTGGGCATCCCCATACAACAGCCCTCTGTGCTTGGCTGGGAGTGGGACTGCTGACTCCAAGCACCCCGGTGGCAGGGAAAGCAGGTCACCGCAACAAGGCAGCAGCTCTGCAGTGTCACCCTAGCTACAAGGCTGCCTTGTTGATGTCCTACTTTTGCAAGACAGTGCCATGCATTTCTAGGTCTCTTGGGGATGCTGGAGCAAAGAAAGTAGGTTAGTGCCTTCCGGGACCTTTGTGCAGTCAAGCAGCAGGTAGATGCTGAATTTCTGTGCAGATCAAGACCTGCCTTTTCAGCTCACCCTGCACATGCTCCCCTGCTTTCAATTCAATGGGAAAATGTTGCCTTTTTTATATATTATTTCCCCTTTTCTTTGGGGATGCCATGCCAGACCTTATTTCCTCACTTTTCTTTCCGCCTGCAGATCCACGGGGACAAATCCAGGCATGCTGAGGTAGGGAAGGCAGACAGGACTGTCCAGCACATATTCTGCTTGGTGCAGTTGCCAAGCTCTCCTTCCACATCCAACGCACGTTGGCTAACCCAGGCTCTGTGGATGCAGGGGAAATCTGGATGTGATTCCTTATCTATTTAAAAAGCCCAACTATTTGAACACCCTGCTGAACCCAGGACAGGCAAGTCTCTAGGGCACCATGTATACAGTACAGTCCAGCACCACAGTGATGGTTTTGTTTTTAACCACACTGATGATCCCATTGTGTTATATAAGGGTTTTGGCCATCTCTGTGTGTTTTCATGTGAAATGGTGCCATTCTCTCAGCTTCCTTCTCTGAACTAGACATGTCTACGTCAAAATCTATTTGCAGAGTGAGAAGCCATTAGTGTTTCCAGAGATGATCCTCAGTGCATTGCTGGCTGATGCATTTGTTCTTTCCTCCTGTGTTTCTAAGTAGCAAAGAATGTATAAGTAAATAATGATTTGGGGGGAGAAATTGGTAATGGAAAAAATAACTTGAACAAGATTTGATAAAAATGCACTGTTTTGATTCAAACTCATGGGTTACAAGCATTTCCTGCAGGCCAGTGGGAATTGGAAGACTGTCTTTGTGGGACTTCGAAATCTTAGACATTTCAAAAGTGAGACAATCTCTGTGCCTGTTACAAAACATCAGACAGCAATCAAGCTGTATCTTAGCAAACAGCTATTTTAGGTAGTACAATCAGCAGAACGAAATCCAACCTCTAGATTAGAGACAGGCCACAGTGTATCCTTTTTTAAACCTGCCATCACTTTGAGTATGTTAATACATTTTTAACTTGTAAATTTTGAACCCATAGAGGGATTACTGTGATCTTTCAGTAAGCCATGTTAACGAGAGGAGATTAACCCCTATTATTAGGAGTTGAGCTAAATCTAGGGTGAAAGCATTAAGCCTGAACCAAAAATCTGTGCCACTGGCAAAGTCCATAACTCCCTAACTGGCAAAATGTTTTGTCTTGCTTGGATTTAAAACAGACCTGCTCAGAGGAGGGTTGCTTATCAGACTGTCCCCTCAGTGGTTGAGTGATAGACCGCAGTGCTGGGTCCAGGACCCCCCGCTGTGCTGGGAGGGGAGGGACGAGCCAGGCAACCATAGGTGTGGGTCCCTGGCAGCTGAGCCTAAGCCAAACTTTAGTCTTGCTCTGGTGCTCTAGATCTGTGCAGCTGGGGAGGCTGTGAGCATCACCGGGTGCTCCTGGCCGGGCGGTGCCGGTGACCGGCTCTGAGCTCACTGAGCCTAGCTGGCCATGCCATCATCACGGGACTGAGGTGGAAGCGGAGATGAAATGAGGTTCAAAGACTGTACTGGAAGAAAAATCAAGGAATCCAAGGCCGCCCCCAAAACCCCATGCTTGGGAGTTTGGAGTCTCCTTTTGGCGTTTGAGAAGTTGGTCACTACTGATTTGCAAACACCACCTCACCACAGTGAGGAACAGAAACACTTTGGTGTTCGCTTTGGATTCTTCTTATTTTTTCCTTAAAATCAGTCATTTCCTGAAACAGCACTGTTGTTGATTCCCCACCCCCCACCCCCACAGTGAACTGTTTGTCACCCTGAAAAAAGAAGAAGTTCCCCAGCTCAAAGCCCGAGTGTCCTCAAGGCCAGAGGAAGAGTCATGTTTTGCTGCAGCTCTTCAGCCTGTAAGATGCACTCTCAGATCAGCTGGGTCCAGCCTGGAGCTTCCAGGCTGCCTGATCGGTCATGCTTGATTGCTAATTAGCTATCTCCAACCCTTTCTCTGTAAATTATGATAATGAACATAAAAAACTGTTTATTCTAAATGAGACTTCCCAAGGGTAACAGCCTCCTTGGTGGCTGTAGAAATGGAAAGCAAGCCTGAGGAAACACCAGGGCGCTGTGGTTCTTGGCAACAGATGATAAACATTTCTTTGTGGATGGAGCAGAGCATGTAATTTACTGCCCGGCTCTAACAAGAGCAGTCTTGACCATTTTGCTATTCTTTGCCATAGATGTCAAAACGCAACAGCTAAATCCCAGTCAGAAACTGTTCAGTTGATATTTTTGTAGGTAGCAGCATAAAACTTACTGGATTTTATCTGTGGAAAATGAATTTGTCACTTTTGTAAGATTTCAGATGTTCTCTTAACTGGTTCATTGCTCATGGATGGACAGACAGGCCCTGCACATCCTCTGTAGAGGACAGTGGTGGTGGGATCACGTAGCGCCTAGACAGTTGTGAGGATTTGTTCAAGAGCATGAGGTTTCTGTTGATTTCCCTGCTAGTTTTGCATTGCAAAAGTAAAAAGCAATCATCTAAAGCCACTTGCTTCTTAAGCACAATCAACAGTCATTTTTATCAGTCACCAGCAGCATTTACTTCAAAGATTGTCCCCATGACAAGAACTGATTACAGTGGCTACTTTACTGCAATTTGGTGACATCCCAGTGGGCAATAAAAGTCCATTTGTCCCTGTTTTATCCCCAGTCACAGGACAAGGGAATGTATCAACACAGAGCAATACCTGGGCAGAGTGATGGATACAGGCAGCCATCCCACTGCCAGGCCCACACTAGTGCATTCAAAACTGTCCTGGGCACCTTTGAATGCTACTGCACAGTATTGTTTGTGAACAGTGAAGTGAATTAATTAAAATTCAGAGATTCAAGCTGTGTGCCAGTAAGGCCAATACCTGTACCATCTGGTGATGAACGTGGGAAGTGCGTTCAGCTTCCAGGCACAAACTGTCTGAGAAGCATCGGGCAAGCCAGGGTCTGTGCTCAGTAGTGGGTCACCCTCAGCTGGCTCCTCAGGGGAGTTAGTTCCTCAAGGAGGACCCTGACACGGGTATATGAACTATAACACTGGGCTACAAAAGATCCAGACCTAGAGACTGGAGTGCCTATTCCCATGATTTTTCAACCCAGCCTGTGTTTTACAGCTGTCCCACCTTAGACATCTACCCGTACTTCTGGAGGGTGTGCACAGTCCCTGGGCTGGCACTGAGCTACTGCGGCAGCCCATGGTGTCACACTGTGATGCCCTTGACTACATCTTCTGCAGGACTGCATCGTTAAAACATTCTGGCAGATAAAGTAGAAGTTGAACATTAACTGGAAAAGTACTGGGGGACAAACATCTCTGTCAGCTTCCAGAAGCACTGAAAATTAATTTGTTGTGTTGGAAACAGTGATGAAATAAAGTCACTGTTGCACACAACAGTGACCTTGTGAATATGCAAAGGGTTCAGTGCTTACGAATTAAGAAAAGCCAGTGTTAACCACATGCCAGCATAATTTTCAGTGGACTTCTGTGGTTCTCTGTTATGATTCAGCATTTAATTACATGATTGTAGTCTGGGGTTTTTTTTTTTTTTTTAGTTCCGTTTCTGGAAGGGTTTACCGAGAGGTCCAAATGCAATGAAGTTCTAGTATTGCAACATCTCCTGGTTTACAAAACAGCTTAATCCACAGGGAGGATCGGTAAAGCTGCGCAGCTGAGGGGGCGGCTGCTCTTGTCTGCAGCTCTGCAAACAGAGTTCCCCTAAGAGCTCCCTCAAGGCTGACCCCTCTCTCTAGAAGCTCTCAACTCACAGTGCTTGGCTGTCAAACCACAGGCACATGCCCAACCTCCGACGCAGAGCGATGCATTTGTGCGTGGGGGTGCTTGCGTTGTCTCCTTCAAGGAGGTACCTCCACAGGCTCTCCCCATCGCAGGAGGAGTGCTGCAGGCTGTGGCTGGAGACCGTGAGCAGAGTGAGCAAGGACGCAACCTCTTCCTCCTGGTTTTGGTGCAGATTTCCCCATTTCATGTCCTTTGACCACCTCCCATAGCAGTGAAGCTCTGGAAGAGTTTTTTTTAAAAAATTGGATAACCCTGCTGAAAAGTGGGACATTGAAGCCCAGGTTTTCTCCACTTATATTTCTCACTTAACACGGGCACCGCCAGAGTTAGGAAATTTTTCACACCATTGCCAGGTTGAGCCATTCTCCAGAAGTGTCTGTCACTCTCTGTTGAATACAGAAGGACCTTGTGCTTAGCCAGGCCCTTTGCTGTGCACACTGATAGGGTGAATTTGTGATGAAATTCAGATACTTCACAGAAAATTTTGCATAGTTATAACAAGGGATGTGACGACATTCATTATCCTGCACCTGGTGCACTAATATGGGGAACTCTGTCCTGGTTCATGTTGTATCTGCCTTTTGCGTCCTGTCATAGCTGTGGCTTGAAAATATATTGGGTCAGGGATTATTGTTCCGGTCAGAGTTTGTGTAAAGACTTGGGATTCTGGCCCATGCCAGGGATGCTTTTATGTCAGTCTAATATAAATACCAATACTTCTGTGAAAGCTGAAGAGTGGTGTTCAGTTGGTTAGTAAATCTAAGGAATTATCTGAGTGAGAAGTCTAAGAAATCTAAGTAAAGAACTATTGGTTTTCTTGGAGATCTCTTTATGTTGAACTTAGTTTCTATTTGCAGCATTCATACTCTAGTGGTTAACATCATGGAAGTAAAAACATGTTATTACTACTACCACTAATTAAGAGTGTGGAAAGATCCAGAAATCCAAGTCAGATGAAAACTTGTAATATGACACGTTTCTAAATGAAGGTGCACTTTTTATTTCAAGGAAAAGTGGGGGGTTGTCTGCCAGCAAACACCACACAAGCTCTTGGTAGAAGCTGCAAGCTCTATGTGCAAGTATGAGAGAGTGGTGGTGTTTTCAGGTTATGGACCCCCATCCATGTCTTCATGATGACACTCACTACTGCTGAACACCAGTGCTGTAGAATTTGCCGGACCCTCCAAAGAATTAACAGAAATATGGGCTTGGGGCAACCCACTGCCCTGGCACTGAATTGTTTCTCGGTGTCACTATATCATGGGTTGCTTCAGTATCTCCATGTTACTAAGGCCTGCCTATTTTTCTTCCGCTTGTAATGCAATCTGCAAAACTTAATCTGTAATGAAGTTCTCTGCTTAACATCCTGTTCTACCTTGCATTTGATTTTTATTGTTGCACTTTAGAAGACTCATCCACAGAAGTGTCTGTGTGGGCAACAATAAAAAGCCCAAGATAAATTTATTCTGAATTAATTATCTGCAGTTGTAATAGATAATAGATACCGGATTTCTGTTACTATTGTGATTCATTTAAATAAAAAACATATGCCCGAAGTCAGCGCCTTGGAGATAAGTCAGACATCTGGCTGAGATTCCATGTTTGGGAGCGTAAGTGATGCAGATGGTGAGATTATAATACACGCTGTGCCCATCAGGTTGTAACAGAGATGAACAAGCACTTCATTAGGTAGAAACAGCAGAAAAAAAAATCCAAACTAAGAGGTGAAATTTCTCGAGGAATGCAGATGATATTAATTTCAGTTTGGAGCTTGCACACATGGGTTTGGGGGAGTCTGCTTTACACTGCATGCCAAACCTTTATTCCAAATATTGTAGAGTGCGCCAGATATAATATAGTGCTTTCAAAGAACTGTGCAGAATCAGATTGATAGATATCTCAGGCTGTAAAAATGTTGGGTTTTCTTCCTTGGAGTGTTTTGGGAATAAAAAATAACTTGTGAACAGAGTAGGAAAGAAAACAAGTAGTTTCTTTTATTCTGCATAAAATATTACCTTCACAAAAGTGCACTGGTGTGAATTGCAGAGTGGGCTCAAAATCAACGCACAATTATTACGTGTAGATAAATTGGTGGGAATGTAGAAGCACTCCAAATTGCCACAAAATGTATGTTCTGAGAGGAAAAGAGATATGAATCTTGCAATGAGAATCTTGTCTTTACTGATAGTGATTTAGCCTCAGATGTAAATTTAGCATTGTCTCTACAGGCTAGCACAGACCAATGCCTTGGGTGTACAGTGTGTTTGCCCGTGATATCACTTTTTGGAGACCATGCACTTTCCAGGGGAACTTAAAATTAACTTGGGGAGAGCCAAAGTGACTGTCACCCACAAGTCATACCAGTCATGATAAGCCAGTCAGAAAACATATGCCACTCCCTTATCTTCTAGACTTCCTTAGCAGTCACACTATATTATCCTTATTTAAGTACAACATCAACTTGAAAGTTTCTGGAAGTTTAGTAATGATGGTCGTAGCATGAAACAGAGGACCATAAGTTAGTAGGAACAAATCACCCAGACTTTCCCCAGTTGTTTGCTTTAGATGAAGGTGACGACTTGTGCCTCTGACCAGCGTTGTGGTTTGTCCTGGGCAGTTGATCAGTGCAGCATCTGCCATTGCTTGTCAACATTTCCCATGTGATGGGGCCCTGTCTTGCCACTGGTCAAGGCCACAGCCATAACTTCCCTGCTGCATAAACCTCTTAGTGCTGTCACTCATTTTATTTGGAAAATAGATCTTCAGAGCCCAAGGTATATTACAATCAAGGTTTAAAAGAGATTTTTAAAATGGTAGGTGACCAGAGGATGTTGCTGATGCAGTTGCTGAGGCCAAGGCATATGAGACCATCAGGCAGCCCCTTTTACAGTGCACCTTCAATATTCATCTCCTGCATACCTGCATTAGCCTGTCTTCTCTTCACCTTGCACTGAAGGCAAGAGGTCTTTCCTTTTCAAACAATTCAGTCTGCTCCCCCCAACATGAGAAGATGTCCTTTCTACCAGTCAGGATGTCCTGGAGGAGAATACTCTTCTCTCAGACGTGGCTGCTGCGACATGAAAATTCTATTTAAATACTGATGGGGAATAAAGCACTAGCAGAGATGAACATTAGTGTTCCAGCAGTTGTTCAGCCTTCTTGATAACAACACCAGTTTTGTCAGGTTTATGGTATGGTTCCAGTGAGGGCTGCATAGGCAGGTCCATGAGGATCCATATTTCCTGGGTATCAGCAGGCATTACAGTAGTGAGGCATTTGTACTGTAATACTGTACATGTGCTAATGGTAAAGGAAGAACAAGCAACACGGTGCTGAGCATTGTCAAGAAACAGCAGACTGAGCTGTTCAGAAAGGTTTTGCCCAGGAGGCACCATAATTAGCCTACAAAAAAGTGACATTGTGAGAGAAATGCCAAAAGCCAATGACAGAGCGATGGGGAAGAGTTGGGTTCCCACAAGCAAACAAGCACATGGCCAGGAGCAAGCACGTCTTAAAACCGACACCCAGCAGGATGCTTGCCTTCATCGTAGCTCACGGAAATAAGGCAGACAAAGCAAAATCGAATCACCGGAAGAAAATAAACGTTTGCAAGTGAGTTGAAAAGACCCTGTGGCGGCAGACGAAACCACTGAATGCCACGACTGGGCTGGTGCACAGGACAGTTGTCCAGGATGATCTGCAGGGAGGGGAAATATGATGAAATGGGGCAGACTGAGGGACGTTTGTAAAGAAATCCAGCATCTGATGCAAGCAAAAGCTCCGATCCTGTACAGATGAGCTCTTAGAGTGCCTGCAAAGGCAGGCTGGGAAAGGTCTGAAGCCAGTAATCCTCTGCACATGCCTCAAGGAGTGATATTAGCCCTAGACAACAGCACTACCTGTATATATCCTACCCCATCTTCTGGGTGAATTGGTCAGTAACCCTGATTCTGATCTCACTCTGGTCTCACTGTTTTTTGTTGGTTTTTTTTTTTCTTCTGAGACCAAACTTTGAGCCCATTTGGATGTTTCAAATGCCGAAGTTGCTCCACTGATCACAGCTCTGAATTGCTGGCTGGAACCAGAACTACTCCATCAGCTCCAGCAGTCATCCCTGGTTTGCACTGGTTTTAGGAAGACCTAGTAATACAAATCTGATATGTGCCTGCAGGCACTGGTACCTGAAGACATAGCCCTGTTTCAGTTGTGGTGCATAGCTAATACAAGGGTACTTGCACAATACTGCAAAGTAACAGGGAAGAAAGAAAAAGAATGAAATTTAGACAAATTGCAGGAGAAAAACAAGCACCACAGAGGAATGGAACCTCTCATTTTGGATGAAGTGAAATAGCCCAGAACAAAGCAATTACTGGAGACAAAGCTCACTGTAATGCAAAGTTTTAAATGTGCTTTTGTATGGGCCACCCAACTGTCCATAACCCTCCAGTTACATATTGGTAATAACTTCTAGATGTAAAACACCTTCATCCCAAAGTGCCTTACAAATGGACATGATGGGTATTTTCTCAGGACATACAGGCACTTCTGCAGGACAGCACAGCAGTAGGTTAGGAGCACACCCCAGCACACCCCACGGTTCAAACCACAGCAAGAATACTGGGTCTGTTTTGACCTTTGTGGATAATAAATTTGCAACTATTAATATTTCCCTCCTATTAAAAAAAAAAAAAAAGGTAAAATAACATTACACAGTAGACCAAAAGTCTAAAATTAATATGCTCTGTTTCTTTACATGGAAATATTTATTTCTTAATAGGGAAAGCAAGAATAAAACTTATCAAGCAATAAAAAAATAAATTTTTCTGAGTGAAGGACATACCTTCATTACTATCTGTGCTCCAAGCCAAACTCATATGGCTTAGTTTCTCTGATTAAGGGGGTAAACCAGCTAAAAGCTGTTTTTTTCTTCACAGGCAGCACAATCTTGGCAATGTCACAGATTCTGATGGTGCAATTTTCCTTTCTCAAGGAAGATCTGTTTTAGATGAGCAAATGTTTTAAAGATGGGTAGAACTGGGGGATTGGTGGTTGTTTTCCAGCATCAAACAGCAGCATGAGAAGTTGTATAAGTTTCCTCCCAGAAGTCATCACACTTGAAGCTCCCCATACATTCATCACAAGTAATCCCCACCAGCTCAGGACCACATCTAACTGGCCACCTGAGGATGTGAGGGTCCAGGTTTGGGTTTCTGACCTTCCCCCTCAGCTCCCTTGCACATCTTAATGGTTTTTGTCTTCACATCTCCATCCCAGCAGCAAGGGCTGCCCCACAGTGGGTCTGCTCTTCCTTTGGCTCATTTCCACTCCTTCACTCTCAGTGTTTCATTGCTGGCCATAGCAAAGTGCCTCTTGGTCCTATCTCAGGCTGTCCAGGCATCATGCCTGGTACCAGACCCCATCCCTAGTTTTGGGGCAGTGGGTTAGAGGGGGCTGGGGTTGGAGGAGAGGCTTTCTTTCATCTGGAGTTTGGTTGCAAATAACGAGCATGCAGGGTGAAATGGGGGTGAGCTGACTTGATAGTATTTCAGCATCTCTTAAAAGTTGTATGCTCAACCTCAGTAGGTCATTCAGAGCTAAAACCATCTTTCAGCAGCAGAGCGGAGAGAGAGGAGCGGCATCCAGCGCCAGCTACGTTAAATTAGGCAATAGGAAATGGGCTCTCTGCAGGCCTGGGGCTGCGGTTTGCTCAGTTAGGGCACTGCACGGTCGCTCCTGCAATTCGTACTTGGCTAACGGGCAATTGACAGCAAGTTTGTGCTCTGGCTTGAAAGCTGAGCCCTGTGTGGGACACGGCGCGGTGGGGAAATTGAAGGAAGTTTCTGAAAACAGCTTTGCCTCTTATTTTTAACACTGATCCCGTGCCACCCATTTGCTCACAAATTAAAGAGCAGGATGCACTGACTCTGAGAGGGTACCGCTGGTCTGGCGCACTCCATGCTAAAATCACAGCAACCCATTCGTTGGCCAGATGGCATTCCTGCTTTTGCCATTTTTAAAAGAGCTAATGGCCACATCAAAAAGCTGCTTCATGAACTTTCCATCATGTGCTGACTGCAGTCTGAGCGGAGCAGCATCAGCTACACAGGCAGCACAGATACCACTGCCACGTCCCAGACACCAAGCCTTCTAGTGACACCCATATAAATAACAGCTCGTTCCAGTAATGCTTGTCTGCTTAGTGAATTGTTTCAGGATTTACTCCATCCACCCTACCCTGCAACAAATAACCTGCAGATGTGTGGCTCTAAAAATAATCCTTGGCATTAGGGCCATGGTATAGCGTCGCTACATAACTCAAAAACATTCGTAGCGAATTGTTTTAAAAATTAATCTTCTCAGTATGCTGGAAGCGGTTCATGAAGACAGATTCTGTCCTAACAGAGACTGGTCTGTATATAGAGTATTTTGATATGAACTCTGTGGACAATAAACATGGATCTGACTTGTGAACATGTTATGTTAAGAATTATTTCTATCCTTGTCCAATTCATTAAGCCTGTATACTTAATAAGCAGTTTCAGCTTTTACAAGGTCTTCTCTGGGAACAATAAAACAGAGGGAAAAAGGAGAGAAACATCTGGATCAGTGAAACACTCTTGAACTAATATCTTTTTTAGTGTCTTTGTAGAGATTTCCAAGGGCTTACATTAAGAAGTTAATTCCATTGCTGCTATTAATTTTGAAAATATATTAGAAGCACAATTTTAATTTGGTCTTTGTGCTTAGATAGTGATCAGAGCTGGCCAACTCTTTTGTTTGAAAATACTCATGACAAATAGTATTGTTTGTATTTCATTCAAGATTTACTACTTTTTTTCAGTTTTTCTCCTTTTAAAATTTTATTGTGAAAATGGAGAGACGAAGGGAGAGGAAACAGTGGGAGGGGACCAAAGCTGCAATTCCATTGCAATTTAACAAATAACCTTTTTTTTCTTCTTTTTTTTTTTCTGTTTGTTTTTTTGTTTGGTTGGGGTTTTTTTTTGTTTCCCACTTCTTTAATATTGTTAAATAATATCTGCTAGTGATTTTTTATTTGATTACGTACAGTTTTGTACACAAGCTGGAGCTAAGATGCTCAGGGGCTGCAGCACGTTATATTCAAGAATAGTCCCAGGGAGCTGCATTTGCTCAGCCTGGAGAAGAGGGAAGTAAGGGGCAAATGTAAATGGAGTCTCCACTTACCTAATGAGGAGTTGCAGAGATGACAAAGCCAGACCTTCATCAGAGGCACACTGCAAAAGCACGTGAGACAGGAGCCACGAGTTGCAGCAGAGACATTTAAAGTAAATGTAAAGGGGGAAAATGTGCAGTGAGGTGGTTAAGCACTGGAAGAGAGTCCTAGAGAAGTCAGGCAATCTCCATCCCTGAAGACATTCGAAACTCATCTGGAGGAGTCTGAGCAGTTAACCCTGCTGTCAGGTGTGCTTGAATCAAAGGTTTCCAAAGGTTCCTTGGAACTGAAATTATGCTGTAAATCTATTTTTCTAAAATTATGGAGGGGTTTTCCTACAATTTATATCTTGCTGCTTATAGGATGGCTGACACCTTGACTTGAAAAATTCCCTTGACTGCACTGAAGCAGGGTCATGCCCTGGTAACTCTAAGCCAGTACTGGAAGGATAAAAATCCTTAGACATAAGTGGCTGTTAAGCATCATTATATGATTCATAATGTATTAAATTAGATTGCTGTGCTTTTTGCACTCCTGTAAAGTGTGTGCTCCAAAAATAGGAGCCATTCCATACCCCTTGTCTGCAGATGGTATATAGCGAGTGCCCAGTTTTGCATTAATCTGGGACAATTCACATAAACCTCCATACCTGGTGTGGTGTGTTGTCCTTTCAATACAAGTTTTTCACACCAGAGGGGCAGAGTATCCAAACACAGACATCTTCCTCACTCTGTTAGATTCCATCTCAGTGCTCGAAACAAAGGTGTCATCTGGACATTGTGGGTAGCCAGCATAGAGAATGAGGTGCTCAGAGCTGCATCTTTCTTAAATTATTTTTCCATGCTATTTGACTGTCCTAAAAGCTGATGGCTTTCTCTCTGGCTCTCCCTGCGTCTAGACTATGTCAATCGGAAGCACTAGACTGGTGAGACTTACTTGTTTGCTTTCTTCCCAGAGTTGAATTTCAAGAACCATCAAAGTATTTGTTAAATACTGTGTGCTTGTAGGGGGAGTACAGGAACAGGGGTACATGTCAAAATCCATCAAAACCAGGAAGAGGTTTGTAACAGTTTTCAATGACAAATGTCAGCCAGACCTGGTTAAGTTTATGCCACGAGTGATTGTCTGAAACTGTTCTTTGGGGAAGTCCAGTCGTAGCACATTCTCAGAGCCAAGCATGTACTGACCCATCATCCTGAGTCTCTGTCCAAGCCTGTTCCCTACCTGACACATGTTCATGGCAAAGTAGCCAGGGATTTCTGCAGAATCAGGATAAGGCCCTTACATGGCAGCTCACCCCTACGTGAACGTAGACCAAGTTACTAACTTGTCTCTGAAGGTTAATTGGGATTTATGTCCTGTTTGGAGAACTAGCTTTAGAACTCTGACTTCCTTGCATAGTTTCTGTGATGTGTTTTTCTGTGCATGTGTGTGTAAAAGGCGCTTGCCTTTTTTTGTTTATCAAAAGGAGTTTATTAGACATTGCTTAAGCAGCATTTTAGTGATCTTGTTGATGAAAGATGCTATATAAACGGGGTTGGATTGGACTGGATTCAGTAAATCTAAGCGCTTGCCAGCAATTTATTGCTGTTTGACTCCAGTGACCGAGCACCAGCACAGCAGCCAGCAAGTGAGTGCAGCTCCTTGCAGCACTGCTCTGGCTCTGCCTTCCATACTGAAATGGAATTTATTACTATCTCACATGGATATTTGGTAGGAAATTGGAGCTACAAAATGAAGAGTCATGGAAGTTTAAAAAAATTCAAGAGACAGGACAGATGTACTGTGATTAGTCCTGTACTCTGGCTCACCTTGGGTTAGAAAAATAATTGAATGTGTGCCGTCAGCAAGACATTCTATTTACAGACTTGGAAGGAAATTTGGCTTGCAGTCGTCTAATTGGAAGTCAGAGGTAGTGGAAAGAAAGATTTTTTTGCTCGTTTTTTCTACTTTAAATCTCAAAGTGGTGAGTTATTTTAAAACACAGACTCAATCGTATCATTTCAATTGAGATTTAGAAAGCTACTTGTTTTCAGAAATGAAAAAAATTTATAAGGATGCATTATACTTTGCCAGTTCATCAGACTACACAGTAAATGCAAACAGTGCTATCTTTGTATAAAATTATTTTTTTTTCTTCCCCTCAAATTTCACACCTGTCAAACATTAATTTGATTCTGCAAGATACATGCCAACTTCACCTGCGAAACTAAACAAAACCATTTTCTTGGTACAATGCCAGAAAATAAAAGAAATTTGCAAGAGAGCAAGACAAAGCTGACAGCGTGTATATAAAGCTGAGTCTAAGCAGATGAGAACAGTCAAAAGTCTTTTATTTAATCATTCTGCTATTTTTGACATGCTGTCTAGTGATAAACCACATGAGCATTCCCTTGCATTAAAAAAAAAAAAAAAAAAGAAAGAAAACCAATCAAATAAGAAGTCCAAGAAAGAGGGAAAGAAAGTACAGTCCATACAGTCCAGCACTGAAGGAATCACATGTGTGATTTCTGAGGATGATGTTCATATGCATGTAAAATGACTTTTCCAGTGGCAGCAGGGTAATTAACTTTTTGACGTTGTGTAATATTTTCCTTTTGAGAGTTTCCTTCTTTGCTTCGAGAATATTCACAGGCAGACAGATTTTTACTTAGTCATATTTGGATATTGTTATGCTAAGTGAGATGCTTACCAGCGCTGACAGTTGGTCTGTACTACAGAGAAAAATGCTGATTAGTCTGTGGTTAGTCGATGTGTTTGCAGCACCAAGGCTCTGGTTGAGCTAGAGACTGGCAAGGGCCAGCAGTACTCCTGTCCCTGTAGCACAGTGCTGCTGCTTCCCTGAAAATGTGAAGTCCTAGTCTGTATGGTTCATGTGGAAATCCCAATATGACCTTTTTCTTTCATTACACATCAGAAGGAAGGATCACAGTAAATATTTCTAAAAGTCTGTATTCATGGACCCAAAAAGCTGAGTTTTAGTTGCTACTTCCTCCTGCAGCTAGGTCATAAGCTCTTTTTCTCTTACGATGCTGCCTGCAGGGTTTTCATACTAACCCCTTTCTCTCATCCCAGAAGTCCTAAAATAGTCTAAAAGCAATGGTCTCCTGGGACTGCTGATCTGCTGACACAGGGGGATGTGTTGGGGAAGCAGTCTGCCTGCCCAGGTTTTGTTCGAACACCCCATCATGGCGAGATATCCTGCACTGTGTCTGTGGAGAACAGAGGCCCGGGCACTGCTACAAAACTGACACATGGTTTTGGTGTCTATATCCCTCAGACCTGTGAAGTTTTACTTTTTTGTGCGTTCTCCAGTTTTGTGCAGGTCAGCACCTATCATAACTCCAAGCCCCACTGATAACCTTGCAGGGTGGAGGGTTTCTTGCACCACTCGAAGCCTTTTTTTGCTCTTTTATAGAGGTATGAGCTTCATGCCTTCACAAATACCGTGCTCTGCAGGGGCTGCAAACCATCATATCAGTTTGGAAGGTCCCTTCTGAGAAAAAGGAACCACAGTTCATACTCCAGCACCATAAAATTCCCTTTGACCATAAAAAGATGATATGAAACAGCACTTTGAGGAGAGAAGTCCGTTAACAATACATTACAGTAAGGAGCAGCCAAGGAGCGTGTCTGAGAGCTTTTGAGAGCATTGGCCAGAGCCTCTTTGGGTAAGCGCTGGCATGGTTCCCTGGAGTCAACAGAGGTATGTGGCTTTTGCTGGGGGAGGATCTGGTCCCTGGCTTGTGTTCACGAAAGAGGAGCCCAGGAACTGTGACCCTTATCAAAACCTCCCCATTAGCACTAACTGGAACAGGATTTCATTTCTGGTGTCTGTCTTAATAGCCAGAGCTGAGCAAAAGAACAGATAGCAGGGCTTTTTTTTTTTTTTTTCTAAGAAAACCATTGTATGTGGATATATTTATTTGACTTAAGTAGTTGATGAGAAACATGGCTTAGACACAGGCAATGCATTAATCACTGAAAATCTGACTTTCAGAAAAATCAAGTAATAGGTTGCAGTGATTTGCTGTCAGAGGTCTGAGTTCCAGCTTTGCTGGTGAAGGGTTGTCTCTGTGGTTGTTCAGGAAAATCCTGCTTTATTCAATCAAGAGAAATAAAGTAGCGCACATATACATGCAGTGGTCATAGGGGCTGCAGCACTTCCTAGGCAATGGAAAACATCATCATACTTGTATTATTCACTCTCAGCTGAAAGGGCTCAGACTGGCCTTGGACCTTGCATTACACCCAATGAGAACATAAATTGTCTCTTTACAAATCTGTGAAACAGGACTAAGTCTGGAAATCATGGCAAAGTGTATGCTGAGCAAGTGTCTGCAGGGAGGCCATCCTCTCTTACTCAAGATTTCGGTATGTATCCCACAGAAAGGCAAACAAAAATAAAGTGCATTGCTTCAGTTTTACACCATGTTGCCATAAATCTTCTCTCCATGTGAATTACAGCGAAACTGTGCACAGCTACCGAGCTGCGCTGCTTCCTTAATACACTTGCACTGTAGATGGGCTTTTTGCATGCTTTGGCAGACAGACCTGCCCCTCACTTGGATTTTATATAGAATGTAAGAAAAACAAGGGCTAGTTTTTTCTTAATGTACTTTGCTGGCTTGCTTTTATAGCTGTCTAATTATTTTTTGTAAGTTAATTGCTGTAGTTTATATTTGCATTTTTGCTGCACTGTGTATTTCTCAAAGTCAGAGTCATCAAAAAGAAACACTGGGCAGGCACAATAAGGAGTCAGTCTAACAAAGACCCCTTTGTGCATTAAACACAGCCGTGCTGTGGCCTTTGCTGACTCAGGTCTTCAAGGTATGGCACAAGTTCTTGTGAGTTCATGTTATGACATTGAAGAAATCTGCTTAAATTTTTTTTTCTATCTTTTCCCAATAGGAAATTGGCTTTTTGATTAAATACATTTGCTTGACTATATTATCACTACTTTCTACCAGCACCAACCTGGGAGAACACTGTTGATACATCTAAACCTACGTAAAATGTTAAGCAGCTCTTATACTCCCTAAACTGTGACTCTTCTGACATTCATGGCTCAGAAATAATGTGTCAGAGAGGGGGAATTCGACCTGCTTGACCACCTGTGAAGCTGCTGCATCTTCCAGTGAAGAGACCTCGGGTCTCAGCTGAACTCTACAAACTGTCCATGTGTGTGCTCCTAGCCACAGTGAATGGGAAGGTAAAGTGCTTCTGCTTGAGCTACCTCTGTCTGGATGGAGCCATCCTGGAGGCCGACTGTCTGTCTGAACTCCAGCGTTGTAGGCATAAAGAGTAATATTTTAGCGTAAGAACCCACCTTCTGTCTCAGTGTAGAGATTTCTGTGTCTGCTTTGCTGCTAGGAGGCAAATATTTCCTAGAGAGGACTCTTCTGTTTCTACTTTTGACATCTTTAGCAGAAGTTTCCTTAACATTATGTTCATCTGAAGCCAGTATAAAACTTTTTTTTCCCTTCCCTTCCCTTTGCATTACCTTTGCCTTCCCTTTTTTTCAATCACTAAATGGCCATCATATATCTTTTTCAACATAATTGTCATGACAGAATTTTGGAGTTGCCTCTTTGCTGAAGTTAACCAAAACCTCAGTAATGCATCAAGCAGCTCCGAGCTAGCCATTGTCACAGCCCAAGTCACTGCCATGTTACTGCAGACAGATACAGGTTAATTGTCACTTTAAATGTTTATCCTCTTGTTTGCATTTCCAAAGCGTTTCAGCTGTGGAACCCTGAATCACTCCCTTCCCTCTCACACAGTATTTTCATGGTTCAGCATATCCCGATCTCTCCAGCACCGCCACCAGCCGCAGTGTCCTGGTGCAGAACAGGAGGTGGGCTGGGGGCGATGGCAACTCTGCACCAGGTGGAAACAATTATGGGAAAAAAACGTGGTCCGCACTGGATGAGTTACTGCTGATAGCTGCCAGATAAGCTAACTTAATAAAGTGGTGGCTTAATTAAGCCACATTCCTTGCATCTTGCCTTTCGTCCTGCCTGTCTGGGGCGATGCTATCAAGCAGCTACCGCTTTGTAAGACAGGGCAGGGGGGTGCTCTGTGTCCCACAGAGGGGGGACCTGCGGGCAGTGGAACATGGGGGTGCTCCTGCAAAGCTCAGCTCCCCTTTCAGTGTGCAAGGGGGTGGGCCACAAAAGCCTGCAACAGCCGCTGCTTGTCTAGTCACAAATGTGTTGTTGGTATCAAAGGTTTGACCCTAAATCCCATCTTCTGACACTCCGTGATCCAGGAGCACCTCGACCTCCAGAGCAGCATAAGGAGCATATCCCTCAACATATCCCTTCTTCTCCTACAGCTACCTGTCAGAAAAAGGTGACTTTGCTTTGAAAGAGTCCCCATGCCTATGGATTTTCTTACAGATAACACAAGAGCTAGACATTGCAGTGACTGAAATAATGGTGCCCAAAACTCTCTGTGAATTTTAACTTGGGCATGTTCCTGAGTGAAGATTGCACGAGAATCAGAAGATGATTAATTTTTAATAGCTGAAACACCCTGTGAAAAACAGTAACAGATAAATCTGCCAGAAATTTCTCCTTTTGGAAACCATATTTAAATTTAACGAATCAACTTAATTTCCCCGTAGATCCAGATTTTAGTGGTTGAGCTTCTTACACAGACATGTATTAGTTTGTGTTTGATGAATGCTCACATGCACAGCTGCGTAGCAACCAGCTCTCTGAAAGTTATTCAGTAGCTAAAATTATCAGTGGAGACCCCCTCTTACCTCTCATTATGTATAACGAGATCGCTGCTGTGCAACGTTGATTAGACATGTCAACCTGGAGCTGGATGTCTGAAAATGAGTATTGCTATTAAAATGCCTTTGCTAATGATCAACTCATGTGTCCATCATTTTGACAGATTTCTCTTTAAGAATGTAAAAAGCTAAAGCATGCAGAAATCCCAGGGTTGCAATGTAATGTTCAGAGAAATGGGTATTGCCGTATTGTATTTCCTGTGCATTAACCCCAAAGTAGCACTTACCCTGGCAAAATCATGCTGATGGCTGAAGCTTGCTGTTAAGTATGGGCTGCACTAATACAGAGATCTGTAATCTTGAACTGGGAACCAGTTATCATAGGGAGGTGGTTTCTGGAGTGTGATCCTGAGAGCAGGGCATCCCTCCTCTAAACCACTTCTTTAGGTGTGATTTGGAGCTTTCATTATATGGAAAAATCTTCAGGTATTTAGAGAAAACATTTCCAAATCTCCTTACCAGTAAACCCTGGGAAAATTGAACAAAAATTGAAAGGGAGACTGAAAACAAGAAAATAACTTCTCAGAAACATCTCATCCCCCCGTGGAACTCATTGCTGCAAGAAGCTGTTGAAGAGATGGATTTCATCAGGGACTTGGATATCTTGCCAGGGCAGCATCATTTTCTGGCTGCTTTAACAGGAGCAACCCCTGTCAAGGCTACGCAAGGCTGTGCTTACTTCAGGGTGCCAGGGCAGTACTGAATGGCTGTAACTCAGTGTGTGGTAGGTTCTCAGCATGTGGCAGTGAGAGAAGTGTTTGATGAGGGTGAGTGCTTTGGCTATCAGGAGAATCCACAACGGCAGATAAAACCACAGTTTATCCACAAGAAAGCCAGCAAGTCCAGACAGAAGCCGTTGCTGGCCAAGTTGAGAGGAGAGAGGCAGCTCCTGCAAGGTTCCCAGCAGATGAGCCCTTACCCAAGAGCAGGCTATGCTGGCTGAAGTTTGCATCTGCTGCCATAAGCCACTCCAAGATTGGGAATCCTAAGGGTCCTAACCCTGAAAATCAAGTGTAAATTCCCAGAGAGAATGGTAGAAATGATGAAAGCTACTGCTCCCTCTTTCTGGTTAGTCCTGGCTGGCACAACCTCATGGGTCAGCATCTGATGGCAGGGATGCCCTCCCCTCCTTTCCCATCTCACAGTCCTCTTTCAAGCCAGGCTGTATCTTATTCTAAGAGTGCCTAGAAGGAAGCCTTTATCAGCCTTCCTTCTTCCACAGACAGGAGGAGATGAATGTGCACTTGGAAAGCCAGCAGCATGGCTTGCAGCACATGGACAGCCTCCCTGATGCACCTTTGAACTCATTCCTCTTGCATTTGTTTGTCTTGAAGATAAAACCTCACAGCAGTGTTTGGAGAAAAGTCTAATGAGGGACCACTGTTTGCATAACAAAGCAAGGCTTCCTCTTCAGATGTTCAGCCTTCATTAAGCATAATTTATATTCCAGCTAATCTTTGGAAGAGGGTAAAATATGGAGCCCAAGTTTGTTTTTACATAGTTTGGAGTAATGTATTGTTTGTTTTAAGTGGTCAGTTCAACTGGTAGTTGATTTAAATTCAACATAATGATGATTTGTGATGGCTGCGTGTTGTCCAGGGGAGTGTTGTGTCATTGACTGCCATGGCTTTAGCACTCTTCCGCATCACTTACTGAATTAAAGGGTAAGACCAAATGAATGGTTTCCCAGTTTTGCAGATGTTCCAGCATGTCCACAAGGTATGAGAAACTATGAATTTGTAAAATGTAGTGTTTTTTTTCTCCTCAGACTCATGTAGACTTGATAAAATAGCACACTGAACAGCAGTTTGTTTCGCTTGCAGTATTCCTGGTAGCCACAACTTGGGACCTTTTGAAGGTCAACGGGTCCCTGCAGTTAGTAGCTCTCTGGGTGATACGGGACACAGCTGTTTGCAAAGGCTCCTCAGTGCTGCTGGGAGTCCTGGTGACTTGATGTGATTTTCTGCCTAGGAAGCAAGCAAGCAGGTACAACTGAATGCCTAAATGTCATTACAGGCCAGTGTGTAAGAAACATGAATTTCTCAGCACTCAGACTTTGTTCATATTCATAGGCACAAGTATCTGATCCTGTTAACTCTTCACTCCAGTTTTGTCCCCCTGGGGGAAGATACTCTCCCTTGCTCAGCTGAAATACCCAATATATTTATTTCACTTACCACCTTCCAGGTTTTTTAAAAGATGAGAAATGACCAATAACATTTATCTTGTGTGTACTCCTCACTGAGACTTATCCCTTTTTTGCAAGTTTACATTGTAATGACAGATGTTTGAAAACACCCTTCATCATATAATGAAAATTATGACCTGACTCAGGTATATAGACAGCACCAAGGTGTGCTGCCTCCTTTCAACACGAGGGAGCAGGTTTCCAGAAACTACTTGGGATGTTGTTGGTCAGCTTTGGGGTACCCAGCCCCATGCTCCTGAGGCAGCTGTCCATGCTGTCATGTAAAATGCCTCATGGACTGAGTGGTGGGTTTCCATGTTGTTTTCCTTAATGCTGAGTTACTTCCAACTGCAAAGCTCAGGATCTTCATCTTGTTTGGTTCATCGCATCTATGATCTACCCTTGACTGTTTTTAAAGGCAGCACCAACCTTTAGAGAATATATTTATTTATTCATTTATGTATTTTATTGTTTTTCAGGAAAAAATGCTGTAAGGGTTATAAGTTTGTTCTTGGACAGTGCATCCCTGAAGGTATGTGATTTCACTGTTCTTACCCCTAATGTCCCTGTGCATTTGTCTTTCCTTACTTCCCCTGTTCTCCACACTGCCAGTTTGGAAGAGCATCCTTATATAACCACAGGCTCAACCATATCTGATGTGTCAGTGGGGGAACTGTTTCCAATAAATTGTTGAGAAAACAAAAGGAGCAACATCTTCCAAGTTTTGCTTAGCATGCCAGGTCTTGATCCTTCCCAAAGTACATGTGGCTGCACAGATCTTGTACCATGACCTGTTGCAAACTCAGCATTCTGCTCTTGGCTAGGTACATGGGAGAACTCCGTGCACCCAGGAGTGCACCTTTCCTGGCTGATGGCTTTCCCTTTGTACCGCTTGGATCTGGCACAGCCAGTTTGGCTTTGTAAGTGCACAGGGAGTGAGCAACTAGGAGAGTTAGTGCTGCCTTTAGTTACCTATTTCCCGAAGACATTAGCAAGGGGAGAGCATTGCCAAACAGTGTCTGTCTTCCACCACCTCTCCTGGTCATGGACATGGCTTCCTTGTCACCAGGGGCAGAGGGAGAATTACTTAGGGCAGTGAAAAGGGAATGATCCCCTCCTGGCAGAGGGGAGCTGCCTGTACACTTTGTAAAAACAGCAGAGGGGTCCCAATGATCAGAGGCTGCTGCAGCGAGACCTCATTTAGGAGAGGATTGAGGTCTGCCTTCCTTAACCTTGGTGGAGGCCTCTCTTGGGTCTCCCCAGCAGATGGATTCACATGAGCAGTAGCAATGTGACTTCTTCAATCACTCCCATGACTTTGCCCAATCTGGATGAAATTGGCTCTGAAGTTATAGGAACAGAGGAACTGTCAGGCAGTAGCAAATGGCCAGAGACAGCAAGCCAATAAACTTTGTTCCAAAAAGCAGGTTGAAAAGTTGGTTTATGGTAACACATCCTTCTATCTGATGACATATGGAAAGCCTCAAGTTGACCTGAGAGTTTTCCAAGTTTGGGATGGTGATGTTTTGAAAATAAAAATAGCAAATTAACATACTGGAGAGAGCTGATTTTTGAGTTACAGTCTCCAGTCAACAGGGATTATAACCCAAACACTGACACTGCTGGTTTTTTGGTTTTTTGGTTTTTTTTAAATATGTATCTTTGTTGCTGGCTGGAAACACAAGAAGACTCCTTGGGAAAAAAAGAAAAAAAAAAAAAGCCACAGCAGGATTTGGGTGAAATTGATGCTCACAGGGAGTTCCTTGTCTTGCAATTTTGTCTCGGTGTGTGTGCCACGAGATGACAGCTCCAGTGCAAGATGGACAGTTGGAGGAGGTGGTTGTGCTGTGTTGTTCAAGGTGGTTGTGTGTGTAGGAGGCAGAAGCCCTGAATCCTTTTGTGGTGGGAAGAAGCCAGGACTCTACAGTCTGGCCTCCAGCTTTCCTATGGATTGTAACAATTTTATACACTGGTTATTCACTAAATATAATGGATACAGTAGGAGAAGTAATAGGAGCAAAAATAAAATAAAGCTACAGCAATATATTGTTTTAGGCTTCTAATTTTAATTTCTTGAGGTTTTAGGTGATTATGAAAGCACCTTTTATTATGTACCCATTGACTTTGCTTAATCCTGTCTATTAACTGCCTCTCAGTAACCTGAGAGTTTCTGCCACCGACTTAATTTCTCTGCTGGCTGTGGCTTCTCTCCCTTTGTATTATATCTCCATTCCCCCTTTTTCAGCTTGCTCTATATTTTGCCTTTGGCTTTAGAGGCCACAGGAATTGCTGTAACATCTGAGACAGTCTTGTGCCGTTGATATAGGGAGGAGAAACATGATTCAGTGAAGCATTCATTTCACTTACTCTGTTACAAGACATCACTTGGCTCTTCACACATTGTTTTGGCATGATCTTGACAGAGTAGCTGTATGAAATGCGTATCTTGACACAGGCACATAAATACATTACAGATGTGAGTATTAGAGCACATCTGCACCTTTTAATCCATTACTGGCAAGTGAAAACCATGAGACATAGTTCCAACCCTGTCTTCTCCTTGATTTAGCAGTGGCTGCAGGCAGGAGGTTTGGGAGAGGGATAGACCCTCCCTTGTCTGCCCTTTCATGACTGCCTTGGAAAGACACCGATCTGTGTCTTGGGACAGCTGTTATTTAAATGGATTCTTTCCCAAAGGGTTGTGTCTTTGTCCGTGTCCATCTTTGGCTTCTGTAGTGTTATTTCTTCTCTGCCCTTGAAAAGTAACAGAAATCAGTGCAGTCCAGTATGAGTCCATGCCCCCAGGTTCTGCATTTCATTTGCTTTGGACTCACCTTCACACTCCGGGTGTCAGCTGCAGAAGCAGGGAACAATGATCCTCAGGAAACATCTAAAGGAGTTTGCTTTGTGTGTCTGATTCCCACTGTAGCATCTCTTCCTGCTTCACCTGACCAGTGAGGCAGGTCAAAAAAGAGCTCATCACCCTTTTCTCCTGAGTGATCTCCTTCTTTGTTTTGGAGACTCACAGCTCCAGCTAAATCCTGTCACCAATAGTAAATCAGGGACAAATGCAGCCTGAAACAGCTTATTTTGGAGAGCACCCTCCCTACCACTCATTTGTTACTTGAGTTTCTTGGATTAATTCAAAGCAAAATACTCTGTGACAGTCAACCACTGATCAGATCTGCTCTCTCCTCACTAATGCTATTTCAGAAATTTCTTTGGCACAACTTTCCATGCAGCGTTGTAATTCCTGAGTTCATTAAAATATACGTAGAGACACATTTGTTATGCTGCTTCAGTTTTTTGTATTTTTTCTAAAGTCTGGAGCAGCCTGATCCTTACTGTGTGGCTTTGATTAATCCTCAAACATCTCTTATGCTGGGCTAACAGATGAGGGGCTTGAATGTGGGAGGGCATGTGCATCCTCGGTTCTGCAGAGCACTTGGAGCTGGTGCACCAGCTTTTGCCCAGTTTCACCCCAGTTATAAGGACTGTTCCTGAGGGAGACATGCTACCTGGGACCAAAGCCCTGGGGATGCACAGCTCTGTGATGTGAGACCTGCCCACAGCTATTGTGTGATTTGGACAGACTGTATGGGAACCACCAGCACAGAGATTTCCACTTCCTGAACCCTTCCCTAGCTTTGTGTGAAAGTAAATGAAGCAATGGTCTTGGTGGAGCTCTCCTAAAGTGGATGTGAAAACTATATTGAAAGACTAGTTACATGAAATATAGCAAAGAGAGATGATTAAAAAGAACTTAAAGGTGTTGTTTAGTCTGGAGAAAAGGAGGCTGAGGGGAGTCATGGTAACAGTTTTTAGGTATGTGGAAACTTGCTGCAAGGGGGAAAGTAAACTGTTCTTCATGGCCAAGAAGAATAGGACAAAAATAATGGGCTTAAATGGCTATAATGGGAGTTTGGATTAGATATGAGTAAAAAGCTTTCTATCCACAGAGATATTTAATCTTGGGAATAGACTGCATGGTGGCGCATCTCCATCCCCCGGGGATTTCTTGTTACAGGTTAGATGAATGTCTATTAGGAAAGGTTTTGCATAGCTAATCCTGCTTGTGATGGGAGATGATCTATTCCAGTGCTGGTTTTTATGGTTTTATTAGGGCACATCTATTCATGGAAGCACAGGAAGGACAGAGCTCATTTTGCCTCCTCTTTGAATAGTCTGAAAATGTCACAGGCCAAATCCAGCATCTGCATGGGCATGCTGGCCGAGGAGCAGGCATGTTCACCTCAGTGCTGGGCATACTAGCCTGTTCTCCATCTGATTTTATTTCAGTGGAAAGTGAAAATTGCAACTGTGCCCAGGAAAAACACCACAAGTGCTTTATACTTGGGACTATTTAGTAGTGCCAAATGTAATGGGAGTTTACAGCTCCATCATCACCTAAAAAGCCCAAACTAACCCCAGGCTGACCGTGTTCAAAGGCCATGCTTTTCTCCCACACTTGTGCAAGGCTCTGCACTGTTCAGTCCTGGTTACTGCTGGGGGTCCTGGCACTGCTGTTCACCTCCACAGCACTGAGGGCAGGCTTCAACAGTTAAAGTCAACACAGTTGTGAAGAAAGAAGAAAGGATGCCTGCAATTCAAAAGGTGACCAGCACAAGGGAGGAAATACTTGGCACCATTACAATAGTAATTTTTTGGCCTAAGGGACTCTGGTGTGACATACAGCAGCTTGTTAAGTCTCATTTGGTGTTTTTCTGTACCTTGGCACACTGTCACTTTTACCTCCAGTGCTACACATGTGCTTTATATACTTTGTACAGAAAATGTGGTTTCACTTGTTTTACCATCTATTAGTTCATTTTAATCATTTGGAAAAATCATCATACCCAGAGATGCCTGCTAGTCATTAGTGTGAGTCAGTATTGAGTTTGTGTTTTAATTATTTTATATTTCCTAATTATTTTCTATATTTCCATATGTATATATGGAAACACAGTGCATTGCTGGGAACTCAGCTGAAACATTTAGGTTTTGTTTAGATGTATTTGGTCTGGAGCAGGGACAGGACATTTCTGCTGTGGCCCGCAGTACCCAGTCACTGGTGCATCACAGTGACAACCACATGGATGCTGTGTGCAGGGTGATGTTCCTCTGAAATGATCACAGAAAATTCCACTTGCTTTGGCATAAACCCTGTTCTTCGGCAAGATTTGCCTGACCTGATTGTGAGACTAGATGCTGCTTCAGCTCCTGTCTTCTCCTGACAAATGTTCCCCATGGCACTACAAAGCCCTTGCACCCATGGCTGGGGGCTGCCCATCTCCCCCCAAGTCCTGACACCAGCCTGATACCAGGGGTCAAATCCAGCCCCTGGCAAGGCAGGGATGTGGATCAGACCCTGGTTTGCTCTGGTGTCCATTCCCCAGACTTCAGCTCTGCCTCTACATAGTGAAACTGGAAACAGATTTGCCCTCCTTCAGGTTTCAAATACGGACTTCAGTCTTTTTGAATTTCACTGACAAGCCTGGCCAGTGACTTACCATACCCTAATCCGCACATTGCTATTATTAGGATTCTTTTGTAAAATGTGTTCTTTGCTAGAAGGGTTATATCTGGCTTTGAACAGTTACTGTGTGATTTTAACTTTTCCTTATGATGGACTTTCCGTCTGTGTTTGTCAGCCTCACAGTGTTTCACAGTATTCCGCATAGGAAAGGTTGCTATCAGCACTTAAAAATTTGTGGAAGAGAAAAACAACGTTTAGGTAATTTAACATTTCTGTGACAAGAATTCTGAGTTTTTGTAAACTGGAAAAGTGACCCTTGCTTAAAACTTTAATAAATAGTCTAACTAGTGTAAAGCTGTGATTAGCAGTTACAGTTTTACTATAATTCTTTGCTTAAGTCTCATGAATGTTTTATTTCTAGGTTTCTTCAGTCCTTAAAACCAATGTAACTCAACTTTGTTAATTAGCAGAGAGGTGAAATACTAGCTGTCAAAGTATTATCCAGCTACTGCCATGGCTATTTTTCCTAACCACTTTTTTCTGTCTCTAGACTATGATGTCTGTGCTGAAGCACCTTGCGAACAGCAGTGCACAGATAACTTCGGGCGAGTCCTATGCACTTGCTACCCTGGGTACCGCTATGATCGGGAGAGGCACAGGAACAGAGAGAAGCCTTACTGCCTGGGTGCGTAAAAGTGTTGAACTGCTCCCTCAGGTCTTTTAGGAATCAGTTTAGATCTGAAACCTTTCTTATTCTCATTACTGTTACAGAAAAAATGTGGTTTTTAACTATGTTAAGGATTGGTTCCCAGAACTAAGGGATCTAAAGCCCCCCTGAAATTATTAGGAGGTAGTACCTAAAATGAGACATATGCACGCAAACACTTGTAATTTTCCCTTTATTAATTCCTCCTTCAGGTTTTGAGCCATATTTGAGGTTTTGGCCTGAGACAAGGGACATGATTCTAACAGTAACCCTCAAAGCACTATAATCAGGCCTAATTATGAAAATAAGTCCTTGGGGTTTGATTCAGATGGCAAAGGTCTAATCCAGGACTGATCATTTACATGTGGTCCTTGTGTGGCTAGTCCTGCCCTGCCCTGCGTGGTTTGCTATGCCAGGGAGACAAGATTTGCAGGATCAAGCTTTGCTTGTGAGTTTTTCAATGTGAAAAAATGGTCAAGAGATGTTCAGTGATAAAATAGTGCAGTTTGCACAGGGCTTCAGCCCAAACTCATTTATTTTGCCACAAAATCTCCTAATACCTTTAAAAGAAATCTTTTATTGTAATTGAGGTCTGAAACCTCCAGCTTTAGGACATTTTGAACTCTTCCTCCTCTCCAGACATCGATGAGTGTGCCACAAGCAATGGGACGCTTTGCTCTCAGATCTGTGTCAACACCATGGGAAGCTACAGGTGCGAGTGTCATGAAGGCTATACCCGGGAGGAGGATGGCAAGACGTGCACCAAAGGAGATAAAGGTATATGCTAGTGGACGTTAAAGGTCCTGGACCAAAGGGCCATCTAAAAGGTTGATCTGTCGTAAAAAGAAACTGCTTCCTGTGCTAAACTGGGAGATGGGTGTCTGAAGCTGGGATGTAGCTGATGCTCCTGGAGAGACCCTTTTGTTTACTGGGCCCCCGAGTGCCCGTGGAGCAGTCCTCCCTCACACTCTCCTCCTCCCCGGTTTATGAGCTGCACACACACAGCAGTAAATCAGTAGTCACTTCTATAAAGAAAGAGCACGAGTACATTGTAGGATGTAGAAATCATCTTCCCCTGGAGAGGCAGAGTGGCTGAATGGTGAAACTTGCCATTACAGCTTCAGTTAGACCATTACTACTGGATCCTCCTGCTAAAAGCCATATTTTACCACCACACCAACCTGGATTATACCTAGTTTGTGATCCAGAGCTCAGGAGACATAGGAAAAAAAAATTACCAGATGCTGACCCTTATAAGCCTTCATTAATTTCATTTATTAATTAAATTAATTTCAGTAACTTTCATTTGTATTTACATGCCTACATCTCAGATTAGCAAGTGGTCCTGGGTTGGGTGGTCTAGGCATTCAGAAGCTCAGAAAAGGTGTGCCTGGGAATTTCACATACTTTTCAAGCATTGCTTAAATCAATTGCTAAATTACATTGAGTAACACTGAATTCCGCTGACCTGTAATTAGTTTGTGTGTCTCGTGACTGCGGTCAGACTTTTTTCTTTCTTTTATGAAAATAATATGTGATGAGAAAGGAGTAAAAGTGAGGACTTGTTACTGCTTTTTACTGTTGGTTTCAAAGTATGTATGTGTGGTGTGTATAAATTATTTTAATGTTTTTGACCTCATCCCAGTTATTGAATTATAGCACTTAGAGTACTGCAGATAAAATACTGATATGATAATTTAAAAAGAAAGGAGGAAGAGAACAACCTGTGCTGTGGTGAAACAAAACAACCTCTTTTGATGAATGGTGACTTACCATAGGTTCATCAATTAATGCTTAAACACATGTATCATTGGGTGCTCCAAATCCCACAGGATGACCAGAGCAATTTATAATTTTGATTTTCCTCTGAAAACGTGTAACTGGAGCCATTCCATGAACTTTAATTGTTTCCAGTAGTTTTCAGATTTTTTTTTCCTTTAATAAGTGGAGTGCGTGTGTGTGATAAAGGAATAAGATATAACCTATGTAATCCCCTTGCAAACAGGTGTTTTAAGTTAAATTTCCTCTGGCTAGTTCAGATTTCCTTAAAGAGCAATGTCCAAAGTATTCAGGATAACCAACCATTCAAAATATTCAGGAATCTGGAAACAATTCTAATATTTGAAAAACACTAATTTTACACTGAATCTACATAGCACATAAAAATGTCAGTTCCAATAGTTAATCTGGAATGAAATACCCACCATCTCTCAAGACATCTCCCAAGTCAGCAACACAAAGCAGAGAAGGACAATCTCTGTTCTGTTACTCGGCTGTACTCCGACTTAACGTTACTAATTGCCAGACCTCTGGTGCAAATGAAAGAGGAGTTGGCCATCGCTGTTACACAGGACTTGTTTCTGTAACTCATCCTAAAGAAAATCAAGTTTTTTGGCTCCATGAGGAACCAGCTGTAGCGACACACCACCCCGTGGTCAGCCGCAGCCCTGCATCGCCCCGGAGAGCACCGTATCTGTGCTGGAATGACTTCCGAATAAACAGATTGTTTGCTTTTCATGGTAGCTGGAACACTTAAATTTTATTTCAAAATTTAGTGTGGGAGACATGAAAACACATGTATCCCTCTCCAGCTCTAACCATGTTGCAGGTTTCCCAGGAGATACTATTCACGTTTTCATCATGCCGTGCCTGAAGGCTGCAATCCAGGCACGTTTTTGGGTCTGTAAGTGGGCTTGACCAAGAGCTGTGGGTTTGTCAGTGGGCAGAAGAATAGGGAGCATTTTTTCCCGCATCCACAGTCGTGTTGCATTTGACTGAGACAATAGCTACCCGCGCAGAAGTAGGCAAATGAAACCATCTCAGCAGGCTGAGCCTAGATAATACAACACAGATGATCAACTCAACAGTCTCCATGTGAAGACCGCCCGCAGCACAGCTCCCCGCAGAGCTCTCCCCCGCCAGCATCTCCTTCTCTTCCAGCAACAGCAAGACAGAATCTTCGAGCACATGCAAAGAAAACACATCGCTCCCCCAAGCAGATCTCTTATCTATAGGCGCCACAGGGCTCACCGGTGTCTGGCCAAGATGAAAGGACCCCCATCAGGACAGCAACGTCATGCATGAGCTAGACTTTGTGCTTTGGAAAGCCTTGATGAAATGGGGCTGATTTAAGCCATCTCCAAAATAATTTTAGTTTCCTGGTGCAGGTCTGTACAATGGAAACAGGCTATATAAGTGCCTTGCTCAGTGCTGGCCATGCTAACCCTGGTGGGAGACCTCTGTTTCTGCAGCACACATGGGTGGCTCTGTCTAATTGCTTCCTGCCCCCTCTGCCCTGTCCTAGGTGGCTTCTGGCTTCCTCCGTGCTTTTTTCTGGCTTTATTCATATTTTGGTCCTGATACAGGATCGGATGGGGGTAGAACGAATGTTTGATGGATGACTCCTTCTCTGGGCAAATCATCACCTCTCTCTGGTATGAGTTAGGGGGATTCCACCTCTCTCCTGGGACACAGCTCACGCTTACTTATATGACACTGTTGGACTTCTTCCTCCGACAAGTCAATCCAACTGGATTTGTAGAAATCTCACTGGTATGATATTTTCCAAACATTAGCTGACCCCCCTAACATTCATCTCCATGGACTGTTACAGCCCTGTTTTATCTATATTTGTCAGCCCCGTGTGCCACAGCCTTCTGGAAGATAAATAAGATTTTATAATGAAACACGAGGCCAAATTCACTGCTTCTTAATCTGCACATAATTCCACTGATTCTAGTGGGATTACATTCGGTTTCAAATAGCAGAGGCTCTGGCAGTTTCTCCCTATGACTGTATGTTGCTTTCAGCAACATTTCTTAACACAATAAGAGGAAACTCATTTGGTAAGATAGCTACCAAAAGAAATTTTGGTTAAGACTAGTACCAAATGCAAACTTTATTTGAGTTTGAAAGAAAAAAGTTGGTTTTCCTAAAGGTTCTATATATACACATCCATAAATCATACACAAGTCCAAAAATGGACGTCAAAACACTGATTTTTTTTAAAGAAAGATGAAAAATTGGAGGAGAGGGGAGAACTCCATGAGGGAGCCACTATACTGACTTCTTACAGAAATATCAAGAGGTGTATTGATTATAGCATATCAGTTCCTTGTTAAGGGGAAAAAACCTGCATGGTGCAGATTCTTTATTCTATCAGAGGAAGGCTTATGGGCAAAGAGGGTTTGGAAGAAGTCAAAAGCAAAATGATCAGCATTAGAAATGCATCAGTGAGGAAGGTAACCAGCAGATGCTGTGTATTCATGTATCTTCACGCAGAGTCTGGAGTCTCTCTGGAAGGTATTGTGACCAAATAGTATTGGAGACATCATAGCTGCAATCTGGTGAAATTCTACTAAGTTATGCAGAGTTCATTGGAAAACCCTAAGTAGTACCTTTTGGCCTTAAATCTTTGAGCCACCTGAATACTGTCAGAAAGCTGTTCAGGTATTACCAAGCCATGCGCTATCAGGAAGGGCTGGGAAGCTCAAACAGCAGTGTGCTTACTGCCATAAAAACATTAAATAAATCACAGAATCATAGAATGGTTTGGGGTGGAAGGGACTTTCAAGATCATCTAGTTCCAACCCCCCTGCCATGGGCAGGGACACCTTCCACAAGGTTACGTATATTTATTATACATATAATATATATACATATTATTACATATAATATTATATTATTATAATAAATTGTGTATTGTAATGTCATTGGACTGCAGCTGTGGGAGCAGGCAGCTGATGAGTGGGGAAAACCCACAAGCCTTTGCCCCCTAATCTTCTGATCAGTTTAGTGCTAATACCAGTCTTAGTGCTGCTGGCCATTCCAGCATCTTGCCCTTACAGTCCTTTCCTACCTGGTTATGAGAGAAGAGAAATAAATCTTTGTCTTCTAAAAGCAAACATATCTGATGTACCATTATATCCAATGAGCTAGACATATCAAAAATCAGTTTTTCCTAAATTTTTGCACTGGTGGTCCATAGGTGACCATCTGATGGATGCAATATTCCTTATTGGACCCTGCAAACATTTAAAGTCAAGTACCACATAATATCTTTAGTATTAGAAACTTCTGTTCTTATTAAAAATTATGCAGATGTTTTCAAAATCAATATACATTTCTGAAAGATCAAGGACATTAAAGTGTGTGTCCAAGTGAGAAGTATAACACAATAGCTAAGCATATTGTAGCTGAAATTTTTTGAAGATTTTGAAGATTTGCTGGCTTTAACCAGAAGCACCTGCAGAGTTTTTCAATTACAGGACATGCTTTGAAAGGTCAGTGTTCAGCTGTGTCCAATAAACCTTCCAGTTAACATCATCCAAGGCCACACATCATATGCAGAGCTTCAATACACTTTATGCTTCTCAACAACTACATGTGGAAGGGAAAAAAGCTCACCTAGAGTTTACTGGTATGTGTCACCCTGTGTTTTGGAAACCATGTTTCTCTTTAAGCTGACATCTGTTAAAACGATGTTTGTGATGCAGAAGTGTTTCATTGTGTATGGGACTGGAAAAATTTCGAAAATAAGATTGTGATATCTCTTGAAGTTTGAATAATTTAATGGATTATTGAAAAGATCCCATTCATGCATACTATCAGCAGGTGTGACCCTTTGTCTTGTGTGGATTTAAATCCCTGTCATTAATCTTAACCCCTATCTCTGCTCAGGCCAATTTCATCACATGGAGGAATAACCAACGATGATAAAGAGCATTTTGTGTGAAGTGAATGAAATGACCATATTGTGAGGGATTTTACTGTAATTTATAGCATGTGAAAATTTGCCTTTTGGGGGACTGTAAATCAGTTCAGATCTATAGGGTTAGTCTACCCTAAACACAAAGATAAAAGAAGGGGTGTAAACTTTTTCAGGTATTAAAAAAAATAAATTATTTGGGGACTGTTAACTGGAAACAGCTGCTTTAAAAATGAGCTCAGAGCTATCCCTGCAAAGTTTCTCAGCCTTACATAGCAATTCACAGTCAAAGAATTAATAATGGCAAGGTTCTGTCCTCTTTTCACAGTCTGGAAAAATGTAACAACTTTCAAGTTGCTCTTGCAATCGCTTTATTAATTTCTTTCCTTTGGATCTTTATATTTGTATTGGAAACTGCTTTCTTTCAGCTGGGCTTCCTGAGAAATCTGAAAGTGTGGCAAAACCAGGGACATGCTGTGCCTCTTGTAAGGAATTTCATCAAATAAAGCAGACGGTTTTACAACTGAAGCAAAAGGTATGAACACTGATCAGCCATGTCTTTACCAGACCTGCATGACAACTAAGATTAAATTTAAGTGGTGCTGTCACTGCCATGTGGCAGTTGTGCCCATAAAGATGATGGCAACATATTTTAAAACCATGTAGGAATGGCATCTCTTCCTTATGCTTCTGTATTGCTTGTAAGCAGATTGCTAACCAAGCTCATGGTAACAGCATCTGGCAAACGCCCATCCCAGTCTGAGCCCAGGTTTCTTGGCAATCTGTGCTGGCCTCAGCTTTTCATTCATTCTGAATGCACAGGATTTTGGACTTGATCCACCTTTAGTATAAGCAGGTGCAAGACATTCTGCAGATGTGGGAACATGGGAGAACATGATTTTGCATTAATAGGGTGCTGATACAGGATTCTTGTCAAATAAGAGGTGTGTGGGTAAACAAAAACATCAGTAGCTTTGGGGGTATTTTTTAAGAAGAAAAAGCCTCAGTCACAACCTTTTTTATTTTCACCTGTGTCCATACAGTAGAGAATAATGCACTTAAAAACTTCCCCTGGCCTTTAACTTTAATTGCTATATGTGGCCTCCCTTTACACCTGAGTAGGATTGAAATAACCCAGAGATCCAGCCTAGAATTTGGAGATCCAAGTGCAGGGATGCAGGTGTAATTCCTTTTCTGGTGACATCTCCTTTAACTTTCAGGTTCTCTCAAATTGAAATGTTCTGCAGGAATATTCTCAGCAATTCATGTTGACAGGCTGCAATTATTTCACCCAGGGTGCTCATTTAATATCATTGTGTCAAAACACAATTTGGTGTACTCACTTGTTGCATTTAATGTTATTCATTCAGTGTCATTTATCTTAGGAAGAAATCTGCTTCACTAAAATGAAATACACTGAGGTTAGATATTCTTTTTATTTCAAAAATCTCAAAATGTCATGTTTTCCTTCTGAATCAGCATGAAGACAAATGTGGAAGTGACAGAATTTCATGTGTTGGTGGAAATTCTTTTTTCAAACAAAAGGTAGCAGACAGGTTAAAAAAGTACCTGTGCTTTTCAGTGGCTGTCCAGCTGCAGTCAGTGATGCTGAGATAAGGCACACAGTGACCTCCAGGGAGGGATCTGGGGTCACACTGTTAGCCAAGTTGTTTGCTGCAAGAATTGATGGAAACAAGTGGCCTGAATTAATGGCAAGTTTTCTGTGTTTAACTTCCACAGTTAGGTGTTCAAAACCCACTCCTGGAAAAATAGGACCATCAATACCTGTCTCTGTGGGTACTTGCACAGTATCTGTGGCCAAACTAAGCAGCTCAGTCTTGCCTCATAGCTAAGTTTTGTCATGGGCCATAGCATAAATTTTCCCCAAGTATCTTCCTGGTGGGACTTGATCCATTTGGCATTCTCAGAGGCTGCCCACTGGGTTATGCCTCACACAGACAGAGTTGGAAGAGATAGTCCCCTGGTACCCTCAGCACTTTTTACACCACAGAGGAAAGCTTTTGTTCATGCTGAGAGGACATCTGGCTTCATGCTGCTTCGTGTTTCACCAGCCACTCCCCATGACCAGGTTTTCCTGTGGAAGACATCTCTTAGTATCTGTGGTTGAAGCAGTTCTGTTTTGCACAGAAAAATTCATTTCTGTCTGCCAGAGCGACAGTTTATGGGAATGAGTCTTCAGTCTTGTGGTTAAGGCTTTCAGATTTTATGAACTTTATGCAAAATTACATATAGCAGAGGAGTCTGTGAAGGATCCAATCCAGCAAACCCTACAACTGGGAATTGGGGTATGCTTCTGAAAGTGGGAGGTGTGATTTTGTGTCTCCTTAGGAAAGGACAGGGGTGAACTCAAGTCCTGCTACCTCTGGTGATGGCACCAATACCTTTTTGGAGGATTGCAACATCCATTCCAGATCCAGGACACGAGTCCTGGACCAGGAGCGGAAAGTCATCTCGCATGCTCATCCAGAGGGATGCACTCTGCTGATGTACTGGGGGGCTGTGGGCAGTTCTAGGATGATCTCAGACCTTGACAGAAAGAAGAAGAATGCAAAGCTGAAAACCTGGGGGAAAGATATCTGACATGCTGACATACAACCAACAATTTAAAGGCAATCAAGTCAGCTGAATCCTATTGCACAGATGTGTTTAAACATGTTAATTAGAAAGCCGTGTTCCATATCACTCCTGTCAAGCACTGTCAAAGTCATCTAAACCACAGATCTCCTAGAAACTACCCAAAAGTCCAGATGCAGCTTACAACACAGCATATGGAACTCTTATTTCTAGTACTGTCTTTCTTTAAAATTTACCCTCACTAATATTTGCATGTACATGGAAAAAAAAAAAATTTCCAAGAGCCATTAAGATTTGGAGCTGTGGATGGAGAAAGCCAAGGTCACCCTGGACCAGGATCCTGATTCAGTTAAAAGGTGAAATAGTAATTAGGCTAGTGAGTATAGCCAATCCCTAAGAGGATGTGAGTCAACATCAAAAACACATGGTTTGGCCCCAGTTTATGTAGCAACCATTTCCTAGCCAGAAGATATCAAAGAACAGTGAGCTAGACCAGAGCCTGGGTATTTTGGCACTCCTAGTATAAGCCTTAAGTCCAGCTGACTCAGTGGAGAAGCATGTGTAGATGCTTTCACAGCAGCTATGTGATTTTTTTTTTTAACTTACTAAGTTGTTACAACATCTTTGCTGGCAGGAACAAGTCAATATTTAACCAACAGAAAAGAATACACTTCCAAATCATCTTCATGATGAGTCTTCACCACTAAAAGTACCTTTTTACCCTAGCCTGGCCATTTGCAATATAACCTGAAGAGTATACATGGCAGGGACTATATACTAAGTGATGTTTATTTATCAGCTGGGATAGCAATAGATCCCCAAAATAGGATCTGGTCAGAAATTTAAGTACAAGCTCTAAAGAGGACATCAGTTAATCTATGACTCAACTGTGGCCACCCCTAAGGAGAAATACTCACTGATGACACTGAAAATATTCCCACAGAAACTGCCCAGAAAATATAAGTCTCAAGTAGCCACAGGATTTAACTTTGTGTCTCAGTTTTAGCATGGCAGCATTGGCACTGCAGAGCCCTTGGTTGATTCGTTTCACATAGCAGAAGTTTTGCAGCATGATGGTCCTTGCAGCCTTCCATTCTTATCCACCCAGAACCCTGCTCTGGACAGGGTGGATGCACCTCTAGGAAACAAAACTGATCAGAGCCAGACCTCCCCATGCTGGTCCCTGACCCATGTGGCTATCAGAGTCCCCAGCTCTTGAGTTTTCCTCTTCAGCCCCAGATGTAACGTGCTGTGACCCATGGCATAGCCTGTTATCTTCAGCAGTCCCATGCTTTGGTCTGTGCTGCAATGGCTGGGGTGTTGGGTGAGAAAGATGCAAGGTCATTGGTAAACAAATAATTTTTCTTTGGAAACCAAACCAAATGCCCATCCCAGAGCAGTAGGTGTGCTGGATCCCCATTTTCTAGGAGAGAAGATACATAGTAGTAAGCACATAAGAAACACTCTGTGGGGCTTCTGTGAAGTGCTGACCTCATCCAGCCACTGATTTCTGTGGGAGTGGAGTGAATCTACCGAATTCTTCTAAGACTTACATCATGTCGCTTAAATGTGCCTTTAGTGCAGTCATCTTTTCTTTGGAACAGCAGTGCTCTCCAAAACCTGAGTCACAACTGGCTGATAAATCCTTGTATTCCTGTCATAGTATTTTGAATTACAGTCTGAAAAATCAAACCAGTGTTTCGGAAATGCCACTCAGCATTTTTAACCTTTTTTTTTCTCACTTTTGCTTCCTTCTGAACTGTTTGGTGCATCCAGCCACAAACTGCAAGCAGCACTGGCTGCCCTTGAAGTATATTCCTTAAGTAATAACTTGTTTGCCAAAATAAATCTGCTGAGTTATAGTATGTACTACAAGTACATAGCTTTATTTTTTTCTGTGCGTTGCAAACATTAGGTTTGCACTAAGGGCAGGAGGGTGTACATCAAATAATTAACAGAAACAAGTATGAGTCTTGAGAACAGTTCAGTGCAGGGAATTCCAAATAGCTGATTAAAAGCATTGTCAGATAGCAGGAGTCATCATGTATTTTATTTAATGCAGCTCTCCCATGCAAATGTTGCAGAATTCAGCATCAAATTGTCCAGTGAGCCAAATTCATTTATGGAGCAACAAAGATGACCCAGGGATAGATCTGCCCTGGTATTGCTGAAATAGCTCTTCAGTTCCATTTGGCAGAGCAAAATTTGCAACTCTATATGCAGCCACTCACAACTAATAAATGTCTTTCCTCTCTGCAGACAAGCCTCCTGGCTTGTCATCTCTCTTCAGCTGCTTCTGGAGAGACTAAACATTTGCAGAATATTTCTAAATAAGTTTAATTATTAAATATATGCAATCTGGGCAGCTTAATGTTTCATGGATAATTAAATATCTGACATAACGGATAATGACATTTTAAGCTATAGTGTGCAATTTTGCTTACATTCTTACTTCCTTTAGCTTTGTGTCTTTATGCACAGCAGATCCAGACTCCTGTTGGATTAAATAGCATGGTTACAGGGCCAGATGCACAAAGGGTTTGGGGCTTTCATTGAAACATATGGAAAGTTAGCAGCTTCTGCAGCAATTGAGAACTTAAGTATCTGAGCAAATGTTGCCCTGAGAAAGGGCAGTAAATTAATAGAGAAAACTTCAAATAAGGAAAAAGAGGTTTCTTGAGAAGATCCAAGCAGTTACAAGACCTATGTTTTTTACAACTTGTTGCTGTATCTCTTTCAAATTTCTCCTGCCCTCCATTTGGACTGGCTTGCAGTATTTCCACGGTGACTTGAAAAGTGAGCAACCTCACACAGTAACATTTTTTAAATTATTATTTCAGTGAAGAATATGAGTAAACATTTTATATTTCCCTGAAGGATTTAAATATGCTGTTTGTCCACATGAAGTCTTAACCAAGAATGTAATTTATTCGGATGAATGAAGAAGGGCTTACAGTGATTTTTGGTTTTGGCAGGTTGCTTTGCTACCAAATAATGCTGCTGATCTTAGCAAGCAGATCACAGGTGAAAAAGTGCTTGCATCTAATGCATATATTCCTGGTCCCCCAGGCCAGCCTGGCCAACAGGGCCCTCCAGGTAAGATACAGACCAGAAAGATGTGAATGTGCAGTAGTGCTATGAATAAACATAGTAAAATTCAATCTTTCAGTGTGATAGGATTTAATGTGTTTCATATTTTGATTGTTATTGTAATATTTGCATTTGTGCTAAATTTAAAAAGAAAACCTTTCTGGTCATTATGATCAGCCTCTGCCAACTGTCTAACATCATCCATTGTGTTTTAGTCTCCATGTGTTTCTTGGCATGCAAGCTGTGTTTGTCCTGTATGTGTTAAATTTCTCCCTCTCCCTGGGATATCTCACCTGCTTCAGTTGTCATTTCCTGTATTTTAACTCTGTCTTAAAACACTTTACATTTCATTGCAAGAATACCTGTTGCTTTAGCTCACTGTCATTAGTAGAGCAGAAGACGTGCTTTCAGTTTGCAGGGGTTTGTGCCAACTGTTTTAGTTGTGTTCATCTGGTTTTGCAATGATTCATTTGTTGGGTTTATGTTGTGTTCCAGATTCAAAGGAGTCTGAAAAGTAAAACTCCACTCACACCTTCTTTGTTAAGATATAGCTTCAAACAATGAGAAAAGCAGAGTTCCTGAAGCTCTAACTTAAGCCAGACACCTTGCAACTGGCAGCCAGTCATGCTAAAAAATTTGCAGACTCTGTTGAATGTAGATGTAATTTTGGGTTGGTAATAAATCCAAAGAAATTTAGCATTGTGCAGGATTTCAGGATGATTCTTACAAGTAGCAGATACTCCTTCCAAGGTTTGATTTACTCCCTACTGAACTGCCCCCTCACTTATCCCGACTTTTGCAGTCTTACTTTGGTTTTTGAGTCTTTATCTCGTTTTCTTGGAGGGTGAGTATCTTCAGACTTCAGTATATCATAAGTGCAAGGTTAGAGACTCTGCGTCAGACTCTGAACCGTACAGGGCTTCGCCTTGCAATCTCTCTAACCTAGGCCTGACTCTGCAGGTCTTCCCTCTGGTTCCCCCTTGACTGAGCTGTCCAGGGTCCTGCAGAATTGTCTGTTCGCCTGGAAGCCACCCCTGCCCACCTCCTCCTCTGCCCCGCCGTTAGCAACAGTGCGGCTGGGTCTTCAGGAGGAGTCGCAGAGTATCATCACCGAACTTGATCTTACTCCTTTTGAAAACCCTAACTGAACATATTCTGTCCTGCTGAGCCCTTTTTACTCTCTGCCTTTCATTTTCCATGTCTTTCATGTGCTTTCTGTATGAAGAAAAGAACTTTCCCTTCTCATTATAAAACAATTCAGCTAGTGACATTTTAATGGTCTTTGTTTTGTGCAAATGTTGTTGCAGGTCCCTGATTTTGTCTTTTTTTTCCCAGTGTTTCTCTTGAGCTAAACATATGCTTTACTGCCTGAGTGCTTCCTAAAAAATAACATTCTCTGCTGAAACAGCAGAAGCTGAAAAGGCTATAATGCAAAATGCAAGAACAGAGCATTTTTTGCCCCTAAAACATTGGCTATATACTGGGCAAAAGAGAGGTGCAACCCACCACTGAAAAGGGCTTGTTTCTATGCCAGTCATGTAGATGCCTTTGACCCAACATTCCCATGAGTTTTCTGAGGCTTTCTTTTTATGAGATGTTCCTCAAATATGACTTGTTCTTTTCTTCTTTGTTTGAAAATGAGGCATTTCTCTTTTCATTCCCAGCCTGTGTCCTTAACCACCTGGTAGTGGCAGTGTTGCTTTCTTTGCATACACAAGGTTTAATTTTTTTGTGAACATCTCTTGTACCTTCTGTGACAAGGAGTAATGTTGTCTCAGATGACTGATGTGTTAGTTGTGTTGTTATGGATTTGGGTGTGTTAAGGCAACCAGTCCATTGGGTGGTTCAAAAATTGATCAGTCCCCACTGCTTGCATTGATGAAGTGTCCTGAAGACTTTCCCTGGCAGGTAACCATTGCTGTCGATTGCAGGCGCTCCAGGACCAAAAGGGAGTCAAGGAGTTCCTGGGTCACCTGGACCTCCCGGACAGCCAGGCCCTCGTGGATCAATGGGACCTATGGGTCCATCTCCAGACATATCACATATTAAGCAGGGCAGACGGGGCCCCGTGGTCAGTATTCTCATCTCCCGTCATGCCTTGCACAGTTGGCCTTAGCTCCACAACTTCTCATGTCCCTGTGAACACTTTCTTTTCTCTTGCAGGGCCCACCAGGAGCCCCGGGGAGAGACGGTAGCAAGGTGAGGAGAGGTACTGCTTTCCATAACATGGGCACAGGCACATGTGAAGTGCAGGCTTGACAGAGTGACCCTCTACACACTTGTAGTCACACCCTTTTACCATCTCACTTCCTTTACTAAGCTGAAAACATCGTGTTGTCCCATCCCTTCATGTCTTCCTTCTGCTGTTCTGTGTTTGCCATTCCTTAAGTCTTGCAAATAGCCCTGCCAGGCAAGCTCCTTTCCTTTCTCTGCATCAATTTTGGCTTTTCTATGAAGAAGCATTGACACCTTAGCCTATTTCAGTAGACTGCTCTTTTGTGAATTTCTCCTGTTAACTGGTTTGCTTGCTACCATCTAGAAATATCAGAAATGCCCAACTCTGATCCCACTAGAATTAGTGGCAGTTTCCTTGAGTTCCTCCTTCACGTTCTTTTTCTGAGCAAGCTTAAGCTGATGATTCTTGATCTGGGGACAGTAAGTAAGGGAGTCTGCAGAGACAAACTGTGATGTTTTCTTTGTTTCCTCTAGTCACAGTAAACTAACTGAGGTGATATTGATTACAGGGGGAACGAGGTGCACCAGGGCCAAAGGGGATACCTGTAAGTATTGCTCACAGGAGGAATTTCCACAACAAGTTGATGTTGACTACTAACAGGTTGGCCAAAAGTCAAGAGAACAATGACAGATACTTTACATACATAGAAAATGTTACTGGAAAGGAAGTGATTACCTGTTTTCATACAAATGTTTTTTCCTACACACCTCTTCCCTTGCTGGATGGGACACTGAAGGCAGTAAGTGTCCCTCTGCCCTACAACAGCAGTGGGACATCCTCAGAAGGCAGTAACATGAGATCCCATGCAGAGTGCTAGTTAGTACAGTTCAGCCACCACTCTTAATGGAAGTTTGATCCCAAGAACCTTTTAAAATCCTGCCCTTTGTCTCTCTGGGATTTGGGAAGCTATAGGCTTTGAGCGACTCATCAGGAGGATTAGTATTTACAATCTGTTTTCAGGTGAAATTGTTTAAAAATTTGTTTCTTATGGTGTTTTCTCATTGGTGGAATGGATTTTTAAGTGTGACCACCAGGGTGTCCTTAGTATTAAACAGTGTACTTTACTATGTGACATCAGCTAAAAAGAAATTATTTTCTAAAATTAGATAAAACCAGATGGATACTCTCTGCATTGTAATTATCAATATATTTAGTAAGTGATGGACAGCAGCACGGTTACCATATAGAAGAGATACCTTCCAAATACCAACATTCTTGAGAAAATTTAAAAAAAAAAAAAAATTACTGATTTGTTAGTCATTCTAAGAATGTCATTTCTACCATTTTAATAAGAAGGCACACAGGGAACCAAGATTTATCTCCTCTGTTCCCATGAGATGTCCAGATACTCTTAGGAGGCAGATATAGCAAAGGAATTGTTAAGTAACAAAAGGGCTGAGCACCTTGTAAATGTAGGCTCTGTCTGCAAAAACAATTGCCTTCTTTTGAAATTGCTTCCTGAGCAAGTTGATTCAAAACCAGACTGTTAATTTTCAGCAATTGATATGAAGCAGTATTTTATCGAGTTACCTCTGAAAGAGTAATTATATCAACCTGTTTGAAAACTGGAGGAGCAAAGTGGATTATTATTAATGACTGTGCCTTGTGACTGCAGGGCCCACCAGGTTCATTTGATTTCCTGTTGCTCATGATGGCAGACATCAGAAATGACATCGCTGAGCTGCAAGAGAGAGTGTTTGGCCACAGGACTCATTCATCAACAGAGGAGTTTCCATTACCTCAGGAATTTACAAACTATCATGACACGGTAGATTTTGGATCTGGAGAAGACTACAAACCACGGACAGCACCCAGAGACTCCAGGATACAGAAGGCAGCCCATCCTTAGCTACACCTACTGAAAAATAGAGCCCCTTTACAGTTCTTCAATATAAAAATGCACTGACAATGTAAAATATATATATATAATTTCCTGGTTTTCTCTCTGCTTTTACCCAACCATGCTGCCTGTACTGTAGCTTTCCTGATTCATGGTAGCCTCCTTGCAGTAACTCCATACCATTAAGCCTGCACTGTGCATTGTACCTAGACTATCAAGAAAACCTTCTTAATATATAATACAATTAAGGCATGCTCTAGCTAATGGCACAGACCACAGCATTTCATCTGCCTACATTGCATTCTATGACCAAACGGCCCAGTACCCAAATTTTGCCAGGGGTAGAGTGGTAGCTGAACATCATTCCTGAATGACATCAATAGTGCAAACCTTTAATCCACAGTTTATACATGTAAATATATTATATCACTGAACTCAAGTCTCCAGCTACTGTCCCCAGGCTTAGGAGAACATGAAAAGTGGATCCCTGTTTCATAGCAGAGGCCATCTGTAAGTGAAATGTCTTCATCTATTATGTCCCACCATGGCAGGAAAAGGCAAAAAACATATGGTGAAGCTGTGATACAAGGGATCTGCTTCTTGATTTGGAAATTACTTGGCTTTGTGTGGCTAGAGTATCATTCAGAGACAGTTGAAAAGATGTGTTTGTCCTAAACTAACACTACTTTTCCCTTACCATTTTCCCACTGCTCAGTGTGAAGGCCAGTTCCCTTCAACAGATTCATGCTGGATACATTACACAAAGATGAGCAAGAGAAAAGGGGATATATAATGCAGGAAAACCAAACATAAGTGAATCAAGTAGGCTTACTGACAAGCACAGAATCAATCCCAGCCTTGCAGAAAGAGTTGGATTCTGACTTCCTGCAGGTTCATGTCTTCCTTGGTGAAATGCTGAAGTCCAAGTGAAATCAAGACCAGAGAGAGGCCTCATGTTTGCAAAGAGCTCCTATCTATTTTGTTCCTCTGCTGCATGAGAGCAACCTAAATGGCATTCACGGAACTGGAACACAGAGCTGCAGTGTGTTTGGCTGGGTATACAAGGACTATCAGTAGGTGCACGAGTGCACATGACAAAACACTTCAACCAGTACGAGGATGGCTAAGGTGAGGTACTGTACATGGGATCCTGTATTTGTGAAGAAGGATGAAAGGGAGTGCCCTTTTTTTACACTGGAAAATTGGATACACAAGTTAGACCATACCTCATGGATGATGTGTATTACCATTTCTTTTGGATTACCACAGCTGCTGAGGACTTTGCCATGCTTAGAAGATAAAGGAGTATATTAAGCACAAAACTTCAATGTTATATTTGCGTAGCTGCTACTTCTACAGTTTGTTTAGTGCTGGGTCATGTCCATGTTACAAATGCAAAGAAAAACTTCTTATTCTGCCATGTTTTTCAGGGCTTGCATGTTCTAATAGAATTAAATACAGGTAAAAATATAAGCAGGCCTTTTTCAGATAACCCATAAAGGTTTGGAGTCCCTTCCATATTCTCTGGGCCAAAAGATAGGTGGTGTAATCCCTACACCACCAGTACAGGTCATGTTGTACAAACAGCTGGCTGTCTAGGCCTTTCATATCTTTTGTGTATTATCTTAAGAGGATGTGTTCATTCCTGTAACTGTTTCCCAATTCCTCACTATCACTATGCCACAAGCAAGGGCATTAGCTTTAAGAACCTTAATGTTCTGTATTCCTTTTCACGTTATACGTATATCAATATTTACAAATCAATGACTACACCACTGGGATAGCTTGGAAAAAATGATAGCACTCTCACACTGTGGTCTTTGGGCTTCTCTTCTGGAAGGAGCTCTGCCAGCAGCTGCAGATCCAAGTAGTCTTGAGAACCAGATAGTAAGGAAATTGTGAGACTTGGGGAAGGAACTTGTGGCCAAAAGAGTAATGGTCTTATACACAGCAGGCTGAAAGAAACCTCTAAGATAGCATGAACTGAGGCATTTATGTCTTATTTTCTTAATTTCAAGCAGACAACTAGGTATAAATAACAGTTCATGAATATGCAGTTTTAAGTACATTTGTTAAATGTCAAATGTTATATTTGTAACTCTTGCCAATTATGTAACTCTTGCATATGTCTACCACCACACCCCATCACCTGCTGGATCAGGTTGATTCCCACTATAGAAGTAGTAGCTGCAGGGTTTTTTGACCATTGGATAGTGAATAATGAGTTTGATTAATCACTTCTGACATAGCAGCTAAATTCTATTGCCCCCTGCCCACAAGAAAATGTGTTCTAAAAAAGGCACTTATTTTAGTTCTAAGCTCTGCTTTTCCACATATAGACAAATACCAAATGAGAAGTTCCTACAGTTTGACCATCAAATTCAGGGGCGGGTGACAATCTCCCAGCTGCGCATCAGTATCCAAGGAAGGGAAATTCTGAGACTGGACAAGAAAAATAGATAAAATGCATGCTTCACTGTGAGTACAGAAAGCTGTCCTACTCATGACTCTTGAGCATAAAATATGGCATGTCTTTACATGCCTTTCTGAATGGAAACCTCAGTAACTTCCCTTTCTGGAGTCTGCATCATTGGTTTTCACAGCCTAGAGCTGGGTTTCCAACTGACATGCTTCATCCATTTAAAAAATGGTGAAGGAAAGTGCTCCTTGGTCCTTGTGCTTCACCCCGCTCTTTCCAGACTCCCTTCCGCAAAGCTGTTGGCTGCAAGCAGCAAGGAAGGGATACTACAGTAAAGATAAGTCCACTCAACATGACAGGAATTCTTCCAGCAGGGAGAGCCCCTCTGAGCACAGCTGGCTGGGAAGGTTCAGCTTTCTGTCTGCATCCAGCTAAAATATTTGCATAGACTTTTCTCATTTTATTTCTGATTAATTATATAATAACTTTCATAACACACTGTATCAGAGACATTTCATTAAGATTTGGGGATAAACACGTAAAGACACGTTACGTGAAGAAAAGTGACATTTTCTTCAGCACACCCAAAGTTTTATAAAGCCACAGCAGAGGCATCATTTCTAATCTTAAACGTCATTACTGGATAGCCAGGGAAGTCATTACATTGTAAATTATTTATTACTCTGTGGCTCCAAAAATAACAAACTCCCCCAAGAACCCAAATTAAGAATGTAGAGACATCTACACTCGTGCCTAGTTTAATTACCAGGCTCATGCACATGACAACTTTGATTCATAGAAATACTATGTATAATTTTATCAGAAAGAATTATTATTTTGATGTTAAGACATCAAGTTATAAGCAGAAGGATAATAAAGAGTTTGTTATTTTATTAATATTAGAAATATATTTAATGGAAACATTTTCAAGAGTGTGTAGTGATGGGAAAATGCTGATTGTTAATGGGTTTAACAAGATCGTAAAGCTTGGAAAAAGTTTTCTTTCAACACTGTGCCAAGTACATACAGGATTACTTTCTTGCGAAGCTGGAATACTGACACAGAATTCCTGTATAGTCAGGCTAATACAGGAAAAGGAGAGGAAAATTGACTGTAAATGGAATTAAGGAATGCCTGGAGTTATTGTTGGCATCACAGCTTGCACAACCTTCTTCCTAGAAGTATTTGAGAGTTAATATGCTAAGCCCCAGAAAAGCAAAAAAGATGGGAATGAGGTCCAAGCATTTGTTCGTTTCACATTAAAATCCATATGTTTGTACCTATTACACATTCCAATATCTATACTGTTCACTTTATTTATATATGAAATCCTAAATGTGTATAAAATTATTGTGATTTTATGATGTATTCATAATAACAAAGATATTTTTTCTTACACAGTTGGTAGCTGCTTTTGTTACACATTCTTTCTCTGAAAATACAGAAATGTTGGCTTGAAGAACAAAGTAGGAGGAAAACTTTTAGCATTTTTCTTGGAGTTGAACAGCACACACTGCCAGGACTACGGGGGTGTGAGGTCTTGCAGAAGGGGGTGGGTTTCTGTCTGTGGAAGTAAGGCGTGTAGCCAGCTCCACTACGAGGATGGCTGCTCGTGCGCCCGTGAGGGCTGCGTGATGGCTGGATCCGCCACCCTTAACCCGTGCTGCTGGTGTATGCAGCTTCTGCACTGCCTCAGGATGCGATATGGGGGACCACGGCTCTTCTAGCATCCCATCACCGGTACTGGGGAATAAAGAATAAGAGAAGGGCTCTAGTAGGCTGCGCCTGGCGGAGCCCCTCCCCGAAGCCCCAGGGGCATCCTGTGAGGGTGTTGTCCTTCCCCCCCCCACAACTACGGTGAGGGGCAGCAGCGAGGCCGGCTGTTCCCCTTCCTCCCTTCAGAGTCCACCCTGAGCCGCCACGGCCTCAACCCGGAAGCGCCCCGATGCCGCAGACACCAGCAGGGCTGTTCCCCGGCCGGGCTGGCTGCGGCGGGCGACTGCGGCCGCTGAGCGCAGGAGCGCGCCCCGCCCTGGGCGCGGGCCGACGAGATGCGGGGCTACGCCGAGCGGGTG
>NW_020799142.1:25153028-25163028 GCF_003259725.1 Athene cunicularia
GGGGGGCGGCGGAGGAACCCTAACGGCTCAGCCTCCTTCTTCCCCGCAGCTCATCGAGTACGCCAAGCTGGGGGACACCAACGAGCGCGCCATGCGCATGGCGAATTTCTGGCTGACGGTAAGTACCGCACCCCACCAAATCCCTCCCTGCCCGCCACAATCGTGGTGCTGGAGCTGAGTGTGCCGCCCCGCAGGAAAAGGACCTCATCCACAAGCTGTTCAAGGTGCTGGCACCCCGCTTCCAGCCTCATCCCGGCAGCTACACCCGCATGCTGCAGATCCCCAACCGGGATAGCCTTGACCGCGCCAAGATGGCAGTCATCGAGCTCAAGGGGAACCCCTACCCACCGCTCATCCGCCCACAGCTCAACACCGAGAAGACACTGCTCAACCAGCTCCTGAAAGGCTACCGGGAGGACATGCAGCGAGCAGCAACCCCAGAAGCCCCCGAGGGCACCCCTGTCTAGGCATCCCCCGCTGCCCTGAGGGAGGCCCTATGCACACACAGAGATGGGTCTTGGCCTGAGCTGCATGTGCACCAGACAGCTTGTTGCTGTGCTGGAGCACAGGATGGCCCAGGAAGTCTGAAAGTTGATTACTAAGCTTGAATTGCCTTGATGGGGGGCATAAGCTCAAGGCTTACTTCTTCTGTGGTTTGAAGCAAAAGAAGGAAATCAAGCTGAGAGCCCTCATGGTTAACAGTTTCTGTGTAAATAAACTGTTCAGAAAATGTGTTTACTTCTATTTGGATTATAATCCTGTGCACACAGAATCGTGGAATATTTTGGGTTGTAAGGGACCTTAAAAATCATCCAGTTCCACGCCCCCTGCCATGGGCAGGGACACCTTCCACTAGACCAGGTTGCTCAGAGCTCTGTCCAGCCTGACCTTTGAGATTTCCCAGGGAGGGGGCAGTCACAGCTTCTCTGGGCAACCTGTGCCAGTGTCTCACTACCCTCACACAGTAAAGAATTTCTTCCTTATATCTAATCTAAATCTACCTGCTTTCAGTTTAAAACTGTTTCCCCTCTTCCTAACACTACACCCCCTGATAAAGAGTCCCTCCCTATATTTCCTGTAGGCCCTTTCAAGTACTGGAAGGCTGCTAGAAAGTCTGGGTAGGGGAGGTGCTCCAGCCCCCTGATCATCTTTGTGGCCTCTGAATTTGCTCGAGCAGGTCCATGTCTTCCTTACACTGAGACACCCCCCCCAGAGCTGGACACAGCACTGCAGGTGGGGTCTCACAAGGACAGAGTAGAGGGGGAGGAGCCCCTCCCTCAACCTGCTGGCCACACTTTTGATGCAGCCCAGGGCACGTTTGGCTTTCTGGGCTGTGAGTACATGTGGCTGTCTCATAGTTTTCCATCCACCAATACTGCCAAGTCTCTCTCCACAGGGCTGCTCTCAATTCACTCATCCCCCAGCCTGTATTTGTGCTTAGGATTGCCCCAACCCATGTGCAGCACCTTGCACTTGGTGCGGTTCACATGGGCCCACCTCTCCAGCCTGTCCACGTCCCTCTGGATGGCACATCCCTTCCCTCCAGTGTGTTGACTGCACCACACAGCTTGGTGTCATCAACAAACTCGCTGAGGGTGCACTCGATCCCACTGTCCGTGTCACCAACAAAGATGTTAAAACAGCACTGTCACGTCCCGCTCAGAGGGAAACAAGTGACTCAGATTCGCATATCCCCAGTGGAGCAGACAAGGGGGAGTCAAGACTCAAAGTCCCAACATTTATTAACTACCCACAATGTATTACTTGGACACATGACAATTGGCTAAATATATGAGTTATGGCAAGCAATACAGTATGCCTTATGTTACTTATTGGTAGTGAAGAAAAAATGAAATAAAGGAGATAGAGGGAATAGAGAAAATAGAGATCACTGATAAGGGTTTCTGCATTGATCCCACCACTGAGGGTTCCAGGAGGCATCCATCTTCTTCACTTCACTGCACTCCCCGGGCCCCCAACCCCTCTTCCCACCTCCTTGATTTATACACACTTTCCTTGGGTCTGTCCCCTCGGTCAAACTACATAGCTACTTATCCCATGTATAGGCAGGGGTGTTTCATGGGATGATGTCATTAGCATGATCTTGTTAGTCTTTGTTAGCATATTGAGGGGTGTTAACCTCAATATGCATTTCATTGATAATTAAGCAAAGTTCATTCACTGGAGAGATGGCCCTTGAAATTTTGCCCATGTGCCCCAGAGCAGAGCCATCCTGTCTCCTCAGGGCTCCCTCCTCCAGCCCGTCCTGTGCAATCCAGGCAGCCTTATCAGCTTCAGCCTCAGCACCATCCACCCCATGATTATAGTTTTGTCTTGCAAGTGTCTGAGGTATGTCTTAGCTCGGAGGGCCTCAACTTTTATCTCTTTCTCAGACTGTTTTTCTCAGTACGTGTTTCTTGCAGACCTGTTTTTTTGTCTCTCACAAGTACGGGTCCCAACACCGACCCCTGAGGAACACCACTTGCCACTGCTCTCCATTCAGACATGGAGCTGCTGACTACAGCTCTGGGAGCGTGACCATCCAGCCAGTTCCTTACTCACTGAGTGGTCCATCCATCAAACCCATGTTTCTCCAATTTAGAAACAAGAATGTTGTGGGGGACAATGTCAAATGCTTTGCACAAGGCCAGGTAGGTGGTGTCTGTTGCTCAACATGAATAACTTATTCCAGCAAAGACTGGGTTTGTTACAGCTTCTGGATCCAGCAGCCCTACTCTGGGGCAGTGTCTCCACTTCACTGTGACAGAACTACACCAATATCTAGAAGCCAGTGTGCAGCAGCATTCAGTGAATAATCAAGTGGTTTAGTTTTGCTGTTTCGTAAGGGCTGAATGCAAGTAGGATGGTAACACTGAGGTAAGTCTTAAAAGAGGCAGTATCAAAAGGACTTGTGTCAAAAAGGAGGGATTATGGGAAGGAAGAGTAGTCATCTCTACCAAGAACTTGCACCTTAGCCACAGGTGTAGGGTTGCAAGAAATCTCAGTATTACCCTATTCAAACAAAAAGGGATGGTAGTAGAACTGTTTCAGAGAGTGATATAACTGCTGGGAGATAAGAAACTTAAATTGCTAGCTTTGTCTTTGTTTTCAAGTACAGCTAGTACTTGAAAGTCCTAGCTGTAGCTCTAAGTGGGGGAAAAAAAAAAACCAAACAACAAACCCAAACATGCAAACATGTTGGATTCCTTCTCTCTCCCAAGTTTCACAAACTTAAGACAAATGAGTGATCCTATGTAGTGAGTTAGCTGTATGGAAAAACAAATTAAACAAAAAGATCAAGTTATGTGAAAGAACTTAAAATTTGCTAATTTTCTCTTCAGGATACTTATCTCACACAGTACCACTTCTCTTTTAATGAAATCCAGTGAGAAATTAAAGGTATGTGGTACTGCTTAAGGAATAAGAGAAAATAAACTACTAAAAAGTCAGTGTTGAGACAGATCTTAATCTTTTATGTTTCTAATGACCTTGAGATTGCCCTCTTTGCCACTGACCTAGCATCTTGTTCAGATGTTTTCCCCCTCAATAGAAGTGATAAATCCAAACTGCTACTGGTGAAAAGCTTCCACATTATTAAAAGTCCATGTTGAGGCTTCAGTGAGATACAAGAATAATACCTTATCTATATTTCTTCCTTAATTGGATCTTTCAAGCTAATAAACTGAACCCTACCACATTACCAGTGACTGATGGCCCAGAATGCTGACTGTAGCCCTCTGGAGATTTTCCCTGTGCTTCAGGAGCAGAGATGCTGCCCAAGCTTATCACTATAGCATTTCAAAGCGATAAAGCTACTGCACACCTTGAAGGTAAAGGTGAGTGCTGTTTCATCTGTGTCATCTCTTAGGATTCAGATCAGAGATGTGAATGCTGTTTGATAAGCATGAGTCTATGTTACCTGCCAGTTTATTTCAGATAGTTCAGCAGACTTAACTTTTCTGTGGGACAGATGAGAAACTGAGAGGGATTTTAACCACTGAATAATTTTCCCTTATCCACCACCTGTCACTTTCTTAGAAGAGGAGGTACAGAGACTGTTAAACTATTTTGATAAAAAACTCAAGGATATGAACAATAAAAACATGTCAAGGAAGGAAGATGACTGCAGCTCTGTAGCACTAGCTGAAAATAGGGTGTTATGCCCATGTTACCATTATCCAAAACATCTGGTTTGATCAAAGGACCCAGAAGAAAGAGCAGGCAGACATACGTAGACAAATAAATGTGAACACACTAATTTAGAAAGACAGATGGATAAAAACATTTAATGAGAGAAAGCAAGTCAGGCTCTCTTCTGCTTGTCCTTAATAATCTGAGGAAAAAAAAGTTTAGAAAAGATAGAAGCTTCTAAGCTACACTGGGGAAATTTTCTGATACAGATTTTTTTATATACAAACCCTTAGATTGCATGCCTATTTTTTGCAATATCTGTATTAGGATTGGGACTGCTGAGAAAGCACATTCATCCTCTCACAAGCATGGTGTGTTCTAAATGCAATTCTCCTGTGCATTCATCATCTCACAAGCATGGTGTGTAGTCCCTCCAAATGCGTCCCCTAAGACTGTGTAGGCTTCTACTAAGAGAGGTCTGTCTTGTATTCATGTGGGTCAGGCTTTCAGCAGCCTGTAGTGGAAAACAAAGGGGAAGTTCATTGTTAATACATGAAATCTGTTCTTACTGTTCCCTTGTATCCTGGCTAACAGAGTCTGGTCTTCTCAATCAGCTTTATAACCATGTAATACATGCAAATCCACATGTTGATACTGTCATTTTTATGTTCTGCCCCCTTCCACTTCTGGAAACCAGGTGCCTACCTGACTGCAGCTGTTAGACTCTGATACCAGTCATTAATATCTTGTTGGTCACTGGACATCAACAGCAGTGTCTTGTGTGGAAAGGAAAGCTGAAAGGCAAACACAATCTGGTACCACTTTGTGGCATTCCTTACCAAGGCAGCAACTCTGATAAAAGGAGTGTCATTGGTACTGAGCTCAACTCAGCCTTGCACACTGATTTCCACTATTTTTTCCCAGATAGGAAAATTTAGCATTGGTACTGGGAGAAGCCAGAGGCTGGATGGTACGGAGCAAGTGCCAGTCTTGTCCATTCCTTCCAGCCACATGTGACAGCTCACTCAGACTTAATAGGGTGTTTGGAAGTGGGTAATTACACAAGTTCTCAGCAGCTCTTCATCCAGCTTGCTCCCATACTCTGAGCTGCCCCTAGGGGTCCTTCCACTACCACCATCTACAGATCACAGCTTGCCTGAAGTCTTCTGTGTCACAGCTAACGAGGAAGGAGGTGACACAGCCCCCCGGTGCTGCAGCATAGGAAGACCTGAACTTGAAACCCCTAACTAAGGCATCAGTCTGAGCCACAGACCCTGCAACCCTCAGGGAGTTAGATGCACGAGCAATATCTGTTGTGATAATACCCACACCTGTTCACATTATCTGTTTTTCAGGATTTTCTATAAATTCAATCCACAATCAAACACTACATATTCATTGTCACATGATTGTGGGGCTGTACCCTCAAACATGTGACTCTAATGAGGGCATGTCAAAGTCTTATTAGACCCTCCTCACCTAAACTAAGTAAAGCAACCAGAAACCTGTACCCCAGAGCACTCAGGAGGGCATACACCATGAAGGGAAAATGACTTGCATCACTCAAGGAGAAGGGCTGCTCTAACAGACTAGTTCATTGCATTTACCACTGTCACCACTCTCACCATCTCAGTCCTGGTGCTGCTGAGACAGCTAGAGACTCGCTGCACAATCCTGCTGCCACTGATGCTTCTGCCAGGCAGAAGTGTGAAGACTTACACTGAGGAGCCCTCCCTGGCTCTGCGTGTGGCCGAACACTTTATCCACTACGCACTGGTGAAGTGGGTAGACAGCCTGGCATGCCAATTTGTTCGAGTTCAGCAGGTGTAGTGGGTGGCAGGGCTTCGTTTCAATAAAGATATCAGAAAAAAGGAAGAACATCCTGCGCTTCAGTTCTCCTCCCTTTGAAGGCACCACCAAAAGCCAGCCTTCCCGGATATACCAGCGCCCTAGGCATGCAAGGAAAATAAAGACACTTGTCAGATCACTACTGGAAAAAAAGAAAAGTACGTAATGAGACAAAGAGGAATACAGTAAGCTACCCTTGTAGGTTAGCAGGTTCTACATCAATTCCAGCCACTAAAAGGCACTATCAACTGAGGTCAGATCACCAGCACTCATAACACCCATGCAAAAATAGTAAATCAGCCCAAGACTTTTAGTATGTGAGGAGCAGGCTGAAGTGGTTATAATTCCACTATGTTAATTAAGAGGACATTATCATACACAAGGCTGTTTAAAGCAAACAAAACACAAACATGGTTTGAAAATGGTGTGCGTACCTTTAAATTAACATAGACCTTCAGAAAACATAGCAAACTATGAAATTGTATTGTCCAATTGTTTGTCATCAGTGGTGAAACAGAAGTTAGCCTAAGCATGAACATTTATTGTTTTACCCTTGTTTTGTTTGCTTGTGTGTGCCAATTTAAACCAAAAAAGTTTCACATTATCTAACTATATACAGACGTCCAGTAGTTAACATGTTACAGAGATTACAGAATGCAGATTACTGTTCTAATGAGAAGACAGCAAAGGGGATACAAAACAATGTATTAAAAGGAAGGTCTAAATAGGCAGCCCCATCAGCCTCTCACAGAATAGGGCCCAGCATCATCTACCCATTAAATGAACTGCAATAAAATAAAACGCAGTGAAATCAGCAGGAAAAAAGTCAAAACAATTTGATAAACCTAACTGTAAGGAGCAGTAAAAAAGTGGCATCTACACAAATGGAATAAATAAAGCAGTGCCTCTAACTAGAAGGATTATTGTACAAGACACCAACTGATGGGAATTATGAAGACTCTGACAGTAAGTTCATCTATAAAAATTTAAAGTCATAGTAAGGTATTGTCATCTGACCTGGTCTGAGAAATGCCTACCAGAGAATTTCAGCCACTGTTTTTTGTGCCTTAGGTTCTAGCTGAGCTAGTAAGTACCTTTTAGAAAACAACACAATTTCGTTTTAATTATGGATTGTGTCTCAGTTCATATGCCACAGTCACAAAACATAGAGGCAAGTGAATTCCTGCTTAGTTTACTCCACAGGAACCACTTATCTTATCTGAATAAGGAACTGAGAAAGACAAGGGTGAGATGCAGGAATCAGTCCAAGCTTAAAACACCAATGGAAGGAAGGTGTCAGCAGTGTGGGGCTGGACTGGGAACTGTTTCCCTCAGGCTAAGCTGTGATCAGACTCCCTGGCATACATACAACCTGAGCTGCTACAAGTCTTGGGATACAGATCTGTGTTAAGGAATACCAGAGGCATGTGATTTAGGAAATTCTTATGAAAGAAGGACAAGGAAATATCCCTAGGGAAGCTAGGGATGACCGAACAGTGTGCTATGTTAAGAAGGCATTTCCAGCTAAGATTGTATTTGCCCTATATATGGAAGGCAGCAAGGAAAGCAGGGTCTCTTTCCACTGGAAGCAGCACATCTCAGAGACACTGCCAAATGTAAGATACCCAACTCCAAAGCTACTGTTTTTCTGAATCTATAGCATTGTTTTCTCACATCTTTCCTCCTAGTAAAAGGATGCAATCTTAACAGCTCTGCAAAAGCTAGCTTGTTTTAGTTCAGCTTTCCAGAAACTAGAAAGCCCCAGCTGCCTCTTACTTTTCTGCTTCTCACATCCAATAGTACCTATTTTACTCCAGCTAATGGAAAACACAACCATCACAACTCTGTCCTAGATAATGAAAAGGTGTCTATAGACCCTAAACACTTGTTCTACTATGTCTCAACATTTGAAGACAAAAAAAAGAAGCAGGCCCAATGCTTTCAAATGATGGCTCTCTGGTCTAGCTATAGTGTTTGGAGGTTGCATTTTTTTGTCATTGGGTTATCTTATTAGTCTTGTCATTCAGGATAACTCTTTTACCCTTTTACTTATGCACTACCCCAGTGTGCTCAGGCACCCACACACATGCTTATGCTCAGTGTAAGCAGAGTACACGTTTGTTAGCTCCTTTTCAGCTACCATCACCAGAAAGATTTTAAGAGAAATAGGAAAGAGAATTGTAAATTAATTTTCCCATTGACTGAGGATCTTTGAGAGTAACTTCTGATAAATAACCTCTTTTTCTACCCATGCTAGTCTGTCTGGGTTAGAGTTCATTGTCTCCATAGTAGCTGGTACAGGGTTGTTTTGGATTTGTGCTGGAAACAGTGTCGATAACACAGGGATGTTTTAATTATTGCTGAGCAGTGCTTATACAGAAGTCAAGGCCTTTTCTGCTCCTCACACCACCCCCCCAGACTAGACTGGGGTGCACAAGAACCAGGGAAGGGACATAGGTGGGACAGCTGACCCCAACTGACCCAAGGGATACTCCAGACCATATGACATCATGCTCAGCATATAAAGCTGGGGGAAGGAGGAGGAAGTTCAGGAATTTTGGAGTGATGGCACTTGTCTTCTCAAGTAAATGTTACATGTGATGGAGCCCTGCTTTCCTGGAGATGGCTGAACACCTCCTGGCTGATGAGAAGGAATGAATGAATTCCTTACTCTGCTTTGCTTGTAAGAGTGGCTTTTGCTTTACCTGTTAAACGGGTTTTACCTCAACCCACAAGTTTCCTTACTTCTGCCCTTCCAGATCTCTCCACCATCTCACTGTAACAAAACTCCACATGTATCATGTATGAATTACAACCACATTCACAAGTACCTGGAGGTGTGCCTTAGAGACTTTTACACAAGTCACTGTGCAGCTGCAGCACTGCTCCTTCAAAGTGTTTAGTGAGGGCACAGGTGAAGCCCCAGGTGACCATTTCATAATTTTCCAGACTGGATACATTTCTTACAATATTCCATACATAGTTCCAAGCATGCTCTGGGCATGGAGAGTCCCCAGTCACACCAGAGGTCATAAAGAAACCTGTTACCCAATTAGAGTATCTTACATGCCTGTGACTGTGACATTATGTATCTTAGCTATCAACGGAAATACTCTGATTTCTGGCTTAGTTTAAACATGCAATTAAAACCATACTTCATGTGAGGGGTGCAAGCGAAGTCCATGAAGCTTGTAGCTTCGTGTAGCTTGGGCCCTTGACACTCAGAAATCTGTAGCTGCTGCAATGGAGTAGGGACAACACCACTACTTACACTCTTCCAGAATTATTCAATGTCTGTCTTTTATTCTCACCCAGGACTTACACTCCTGATCTCTTCAGGTTTCTGTTACTAACTGTCTAACTACATGTCACCAGTTCCTCCTATGTGAAAGTCAGGCAGCTAAGCTGCTGATTATCCTTACTCAAAAATTCTTAAGAAAAAAAAAAAGTGCTTGAATTACTAGTTATATTCCTCCACCATCTATCTGTAGAATTTGGGCAGAAAGGGAAAACAGGTTAATATGAGTTGAGTCAGAGATGAAGGCAAGCATATATCCTCCAGTTATCTCAGCTTGGCAGAAGAAAAACAGAGCTGCCAGTAAGACCCACCTGGAGTAAAAACCTGGGTCTTCTGTCCTTTGAGCAGTTTCTGAACCCGAAGTAGCTGCAATGAGTTCTCTCTCTTATGAATGATGTCTTGGACCCACTGAGATACCTCAGAAACAGATTTCACAGCCTCTGAAATTATAGCAGTATATTCTGAGGTTATCACAAATGAATACTTATTACACTTTATATATCTTGCTGTGAAGATAAGATGAAATTAAGCAGCAGATGTTTTAAACCAAGTATCAGCAACAGATTTATTCAGTAATTTCATCAGGAATTGGACTGCAGAAATGTTGATTGGAGAGAGGGCTCTGCAGTTCTAGAAAAACATTTATTTGCCAATGAAACATTAGACAGAGGAATAATTTCTTGCATTTGGAAGCAAAGCCAGGAAAAATACCCCACAAGTGGT
>NW_020799142.1:25165528-25168840 GCF_003259725.1 Athene cunicularia
TGCTGTGTATTACCTACATACCCTCCCCAAGAAAGGGCAGCCCTTGAGTGCATGCAGCACTCACTTCATGCACTCAGCCTGTCTCCTTTTGAAGGGGAGATGATGCCTCAACGGAGGAATGCAGCAATCCAGACTGGATCTGTCTAGGCTCAGACAGCTGTGATAGGCACCAAGTCTGAGGAAAGCATATGGACCTGATAACCAGAGAAGGCAGAAAAGCTCTTCCATGTTCATTAATCTCATCTCTATCTAACAGCAACCATCTACAAGAGAGGAGTCACAGTGCTCCAGGTCAGCAACTTCCACAAAAGCAGAGACCATCTCTGGCAGGGGGCACCACTTCTACAGCACTTCAGACAGCTTGCTTTTGCTCAGCTCCTAACTTCAGTAGCTTACCAAGATGATAGAAAAGCCTCCACTTCCAATTCTACCCAAGATCAAGATGAAGGGCTTTAGGAGCCAGCACTAAACATAGCTACATCTCTGCATCAACTCCCATCCATGTACACTGATTCCACTTTTATGGCATGTCTTGAGGTCTGCTTCATTGATGTCGATATGATCCAATTTTGAGACACATTAAGCAACTTTACCTCTCATAGCATGCAAGAAACTCATGTTCTTTTTTCTCCCTCTCATGCAAACACCTTGAAGACTCAGAATTGCTTGCTTACTGGTTTAACCTCTGCAGGGGCAAAGGAAGCAGATCCTCCAGCTTCCTCCCTTGGAACTGAGGTCGAGCCTCCTGGAGTTTCTTAAAACGTCGGAATGACTTATTTTTCCTCAATTGCTCCTGTGTGCAGCAGAAAAGGCATATAGCTTTAAGACTACAGAAAGCAATACAGGCTCTAGTCTGCACCAGAGCTTGGCACTCTTTAAGACCCTTTGAGTTTGGGAATGCAGTCAAAAACACAAACATCAACATCTCTTGTGACTATGGGCAAGCAATTCCCTTTCTCCTGACCATGATTTCCCAGTGGGTAGTAAAAGCAACATCCCTTCTTCATACATGCACAGCAATATAAAGCTAGTATACTCAGCAAATGGAAATAAAGAAAAAAAAAGAAGGTTATCTCAGACAGGAAAACCAGGAGACCACCTGTGGCTTTTTGCCACTCATTTCAAGACAAAGCAATGAAGCCCCACATTCCCATCACCTCAAGATAAGTATCCAAAATGGATTTTTCTTTTGGGAATTCGAAAGTGTGAATGCAAACAGAAGGAAAGTTCTTAATAAATGCTGCAGCAGTGAACAAGCATAGACAAAAAATGGAAGTCAGGTGGTTTAAATTCTAGATAGAGCTGTCAGGACTTTAAAATAAACAGATATCCTTCTGAAATTTCTTGGAAGACAGGTTGTATTTGGAGAGATAAGTGGGAAGGAAAAACTTTTCTTATAATCATAGAAAAAAAATAGGGAGGGAAAAGGAAATCCCATTGTTGGGATACAGTTAGTAGCAGTGGGAAATATTAGGACATGTGATAATTCTCTAGGAATAGATCACTGTGCCCTAGTGTTCCCGCTGCATACTCTCCAGGTTTGCCAGCCACAGAGGAGTGGGAGTAAATACAGAACTCTCTCTGAGAAAGCTGTGCTCCGCATATGCACATACATATACAAACACCTGAAACAAGCTTCAAAAATTTGAAGCTCTAAATAAGTAGAGAAGTTTTCTCCATGCTATTGTGGAAGACTGAGAAAATAGCAGCAGCCCAGAAAAAGGAAGAGAACTAGTCATTCCAGAAACAGAAGAAAAAGGGAAGGATGTAACTGTCTGACAGAATGGAGAAGGAGAGGGAAGAAAGAACATGAAGAATAAAATAGATATTTACCCTCAATGTTTTATTTGCCTGCTCCAAATTCTCAGCATAGTGGCCATAAAGCTCCAGATTCTGATAGAAATTTTCCAGTCCTGATCCTAGATTCCCTCTCTCCAGGTGAAGCGACAGAACACTGTGCACAAGGAGCAAAGTCTGCTCATGACGGGTACATTACTGACGGAATTTTCACAGCTCCCTCTTGTTCACTCTTATGCTGACTGTCCTTTGTCAGCCTCCAACTCATATCCAGTTTGTGTGCCAAATACATGCTTGGGGGTCACAGGGTAAGCTACAGAAAACATCCCTTAAAAACACCACACAGCAGATTTACTAGGTTTAAACCACTATTCAGAGAGCAACTGGACATCTGGATATGTGGATACAGTTCAGCAGCTTCCTGGAAACACCTGCAGGTACCACCAAGGCTAGCAGTAGTAAAAGTGAATGCCTGTTTAATAAGCTATTAGCTTTATTTCCTGAAATCTTACTTTTCCATCGATATAGGGTCCTCCTCATATAATTACAGGAATCACATCAGTGTGTTAACTTACTGGCTGGCCGAATATATGGATTCCAGGGGTCCAAATATGGTTTCCAACAGAGCAGGTTTCAGCGTCCCTTTGGCCTTTAAAATTGTCACAAAGAACTAAGTAGAAAAAAAGAGAGAATTTCAAACAGGTAAAAATCACAGGTCACTCAAAGTTTATTCGTGGCACACAGTAGAAACAAGAAGTTGCATGCTCTTTAACTCAAAAAAATATCAAATGCTGTGAATGACTCCTTAAGATCTCTATCATCAGATGTAAGCCTTCTTGCTCACTTTGACCACAACTGTAAACATGTGGAACACCACTACAGCACTGATAGTCTACCTCAGTATTGATAGATGCGTCTGTTTGTCACCACCTTGTTCATAATCTTTGTCTTGTCTGTGTCCCTGCATTTCATACATCTCAAGCATCTTAAAGGTAGTTCCCTATATAATCAAAATAAAGATTTATGTCTGCGTACAGACCAAAGCCAAGGGGCCAAAACCATAAGCTATTGGAGATTACAGATGCCTTTCAGCCCCAGCAATCATCCCATGCAGTAGGTATGCATCAAAGTCTTCCTCTTGACCCTTCCTCATGACAACACAAATAGGTATGTGCTGCCTGAAAGTACCCACATGTCAGAAAGGGCCAAAATACTCACTGTGACCACCAAATCCAGCTGCTCAAGGTATTTGTGTTCGGTTTCCAGGAGCTCCTTGGCCGTCCGGCTGCGTTTCCTCTCCCAGCGAGCCCTTTGCTCTTCCACAGGGTTTGCTCCCACCATAAACAGCAGGCATGAGTCATGCATGGCAACCTCAGGCTGATGTACAGAAAGGCAATGATCCTGAGGAGTCAGAGAGAGACCCGCAACAAGTGAATAACCTGTGCCGCCCCCAGCCCCGCGTGGAGCCACCACACCACCATCGCCGCCGCCGCCGCCCGTTACCCGCCGGACCCG
>NW_020799142.1:25168890-25234718 GCF_003259725.1 Athene cunicularia
GAGACAGCCCCCTCCGCTTCCCTCCAGGTCTCCGAGCGGTACCGGTGCGCCGAGACAGGCGCCCTGCCCCCCCACATCTTTGCTGTGGCCAGCCGGGCCTACCATGGCATCCTGGGTCACGGGAAGTGCAGCCCCCAGAACCAGTGCATCGCCATCAGGTGAGGGTGACCGGGCCGGGCTGGGGGCTCGCCGGAGCCAGGCAGAGGCGGGGGCCGGGTGACGGCCAGCGAGCTCTCGCTGGGCTCTGCCCGCTGGAGCTTCAGGTGAAGCTCATTCATATCTAGTGCTGGTGGTGAGACAAAACCCAACTGCACTCGTAACATATGGCTCTTGCTGAGAGCAGGCAGGCTGTGAACGGAGGTGTGTGGCAGAGAAAGCTGGCTTTTGTGAAGCAGCTCAGCTGCCGGTGTTGGTAACACAGCTAAATATGTCAGGTTTGTGTCTGGAGGACAATTGGTATTGGAAAGATTTAACCAGTTCTGGAGAAAGCATAGAGTGTTGGTTTTGGGCAAAACAGCTTCTGCTGTAACTGCTGTAATAAACGTTAACAGTAACGAGAGGAACCTGTTTTCCCAAAGTGGAGCTTCCCATATATAACCACAGAGTGGGAGAAAGGAAAACAGAAGCTTTTTTTTTGGCCCAACACTTTTGGTAATCTGGTCTGGGAAAAATCTTCCTGTCCTGGGCACTTCTGTGGACTAGAAGAGAAAAAAATGGGCTCATGTAATTTAAGAGTTTACCCCTGTCACAAGCATTTCACTCTGTGTGTGATGGTTTTGTTCTGCTGAAACTGTGCAGGACAGCAAATAGTATCTAGTAGCAGGGAAAGTTTCAAACAACATCAACTAGCAGAGAAAGCCTCAAAACATGCACTGTGTTCTGGAAATTGTACAGAACAGTTTAAATTTTATCTTGGTGAAAATGTTAATTGCCTTTTTTTTTGGTTTAATACTCCCTTTTTATATTTGCCTACCAGTCATTTTAGCAGTATTTTCAGACTACATGGTGTGGAAAAGACTTTCTGAATTACTGCTGAGTGTTGTGGTGGGACTGCGAGCTCACCTTGAGGGTCAGTTGAGCCCCTTTCATTTCTCTAGCCTGCAAGCCAGTGCCTGTGCTTCACATCAAGTGGTTGGAGGCCATGGAGTCAGCAGGGTAGAAGAGGTGCTGCTGGTAGGGCTCTTAGGATGGAGAACAGTCATAGTGCTTGTCTTGGGAGATGGAAGACAAGAATAAGTAACCTTTGGACATGTGCAAGAAGTCACTGTTCTGATTGTTTTCTGTCAGCAGTTTGTGGTCTCAGACATGAGAGTTGTGTGTCTTGCAACCCTATTAACTGGTCTGTGTGTTGCTGTCACAGGAAGATCAAGGTTTTGCTCTCTGCAAGTGGTGAAACATTCATTAATAAGATTAGCAGTCATGAGGAAAGTTGGGGCGAAGGGGGGAGGAAGAAGTCACTCGTGTTAGACAGTTCATTAGAACACCATGGGGACACACCAGGTTCCACTATTCTCTGTGGTCTCTTTGGTCTCCAACTTAGTGTGGGAGTTCTGGATGGCATGTTTCAGACACAGTGGCTGCCCTTATGTGGCAAATGCTCGTTACAATCAAGTTATCCAGTGCTGTAAATTCCACTGGTTCCTCTTGCCTTCCCAATCCCAGTGGGTGTTAGTCACAGCCTGGGTATGCTGTGGCGCAGCACTTGGGTCTCCTGGAGATGACTGATTTTTTTTCACAGCCTGGGGCAATTACATACCTGCAGCTGGAGAGTGTTCATGATCTGATAAAGCTGTTGTGCTTGCTGGAGGATAGAAGGATAAGCTTGAACCATGGGAATGCTGACTGATAGCGCTTTTGTGATGGAAGGAAGTCACTGAATACAAAAAAACATACTGAGCAGCTACAATGTCTGGATGGCATGTTCTCAACTGGAAAAATGGTCTTACTTTCTTTGTGCACATTCAGATGACCTGATCTGTGCTTGATATCAGGTATCTGGTGTATTTGAGGTATTCAGCCACCTATGACGCATACTTGATCCCAAGCACAGCTACTGAAAGTTACAAAGCAGTAAAGCTACACCAGATGCTCAAAGTTCGTGTGTGGAAACAGAGGCCTGCCCTCAAGTACACCTTCAGCATTTCCTGCATTTATTTTTTCCTGTGCCTACACTGAAGTTCTCTGCTTGTATGATGTTGTCAGTCAAGGACACGTCTCACTGATTGTACAATTCCCCCTTCCAGGAGAGGGGAAACTGTGCTTTCCGAGTGCTGCTTGTTTGATTTGGAGGTGGAGGTGCTGGGCGCATGTGATGGCGGAGTGACGTGCACTCCTGTGGGTGTGCGGACAGCTCTGTGGTAGTGTGCCCACCTTCTCAGCTGGCTGATGCATGTGAATGTGTGAAGTGCCTGAGATTTGAGATTGCTGCACTATCTTGACATCAGTACTCAGTTGTGAATGAGATGGATGGGGCAAATCTCTTTGAAGAAAGAGGAAGCTGTCAACTCCAGCATATGTGACTCCAGTTGCTCTATCAGACCACTTTTGAAGGAGGTTGTTTTCCAGAAGTTAGATACATTTATTTTTTTTTTTAAGAAACAGGGCAAAAGGTCTCGGTTGGGTGCACCCTGTCCAAAAGTGATGGCATGGGGTATACCTCTACTTCCTTGTAGATGAGGGGAAAATTCCCCTGAAGAGGGATCAGGACCTTGTGAAATCCACTGTGTAAAGCTGTGGTGTGAGTTTGTACTCACACATGCATTTTAGCTGAAAAAGTTATGAAACTCTTGGACAGGGTAGCATGCCCAAGTAATGGGACACTAAGAAATAAGGGACAGAACAATGATACAGCTGTTGGAATTTCCTTTGCTTTCTCTTGGCAGTGGAGAGAGCGGTGCAGGGAAAACGGAGAGTACGCAGCTGTTGTTGAAGCACATAATATACCTATGTAAAGGCAACTTGCATTTGGAACAGCAGATCCTTCAGGTAGGTCATTACCTGATGGTGCTTGAAGGTGCAGAAGCAACACTGCTGCAGGACAGCTTGCATAAAGCTCAGAAAGCCTGCTGATGAATAGCCACTGGAAGTCAGGGAGCAAAACATGAGACACATAAGAAAATAGTGGGTAAGGATGGTGAAATAACTAACCACAAATTAGAAGGTTGGTAGGTCAGCAGTTCTGCTTGGTGGGAATGTAGTGGTATCTTAAATGATAGAAAACTATTGCAGTCATTTATCATGTTCTCTGTGACAAGGCATTAGGAGCATTTTTAGGTTGAACAAGGACTTTTACTAGAAAAATTGTCTTGATTTAATGGTACACATGGATGGGGAATCCACACAGCCTTCAGTCACCTTTCCTTGGCTGCTTCTACTTACTGTCAGGCACATACTTGCTAACTTCATCTTTGCTGTTTTCCTATACCTTTGCTAGCTGATTTTGAAATGTATTTGTCTCTTTGCTCTGAAGTATTTCCACTTGAGTTGCTCCCCAAGGTGTTGTGAGGTTTTTTGATCAGATCATACTTTAACTGTCCATGTGATAGATTCAGCAGATTGGGTTCTTGGACTACTTCATTTTAAAGTCTGTTTACAGGTTTCCTGTAGAGGCAGAGAGAACTTTCTGTGTGTGGTGGGTTAGCTTTGGCTGCACACCAGGTGCCCACCAAGCCTCTATCACCCCCACTCCTCAACTGGACAGGGCAGAGAAAAATATGACAAAAGGCTTGTGGGTCAAGATAAGGACAGAGATCACCCAGCAGTTACTGTCACAGATAAACAGTTGGCTTGGGGGAAACTAATTTATTGCCAATTAACATCGGAGTAGGATAATGAGAAATAAGAACAAATCTTAAAACACCTTCCTCCCAGGCTCAACTTCACTCCTGATTTCTCAACCTCCTCCCACCAGTAGTGCAGGAGGATGAGGAATGGGCATTGTGGTCAGCTCATCACACACTCTCTGCTGCTCCTTTCTTTTCACCCTCTTTCCTCAGTCTAGTGTGGAGTCCCTCCTGTGGGAGACAGTCCTCCACAAACTTCTCCAGTATAAGTCCTTCCCACAGGCTGCAGCTCTTCACAAACTGTGCCAGCGTGGGTCCCTTCCATGAGGTGGAGTCCTTCAGGAACAGACTGCTCCAGGGTGGGTCCCCCACAGGGTCACAAGTCCTGCCATCAAACCCGCTCCAGTGTGGGCTACTCTCTCCAACAGGTCGTGCCAGGAGCCTGCTCCAGCGTGGGCTTCCCACAGGGTCACAGCCTTCTTCAGGCACATCCCTCTGCTCTGGTGTGGAGTCTTCCCTGTGCTGCAGGGGGAGATCTGCTCCACCATGGACCTCCATGGGTGTAGGGCACAGCTGCCTTGCCATGGGCTGCACCACGGGCTGCAGGGGAACCTCTGCTCTGTGCCTGGAGCACCTCCTCCCCCTCCTTCTTCACTGACCTTTGTCTGCAGAGTTCTTCCTCCCACATTTTCAATCCTATATTCTGGCTCCTGTAGCACAGGGTTTTTTTTCCCATCTCAAATATGTTATCACAGAGGTGCTATCGCTGATGGCTTGGCCTTGGCCAGCAGTGGGTTGTCTGTCTTTGAGCCATCTGTTGGACATGGGGGAAGCTTCTGGCATCTTCTCACAGAATTCACCCCTGTAGCCCTTCCACTACCAAAATCTTGCTGCACAAACCCAATACACTGCACCATGCTTCAGGCTCTGGAAGAGCATGTTATTTCAGTGTGGTATCATCCATGGTGGATCCAAGATGAATGTCAGTGCTCTGGTGTGGAAACAGCATTGTCATTTCACCTTGCTTCCAGTCAGTTTACCAAGATGATCAGATTATTAGTTTCTTTATAATTCACTGTCCTGAGTCTTGTGCTGTCTACACATTTTAGTAGCTAAGTTACCATGCTTGCATTTACTGAGTGCCATGTTTACCTTGTTTGCTGTTGTAGTATAGTGGTTAAATTATCTAGTGATACCATGTCAGATGCTTTATGGAAATCTGTTACAGTGACCTTGTATTTTAACAAATGAGTCAATGATCTTACTGATATCAAATCAATTTGTGCTTATTTTCAGTAATTTCATGCTGCTAATGTTTGTTACATTTGCTTCTTCAAGTTCCTTTATCCAGAGTATGATAAAACAGGTACTTTTGGGTACTCATAAAGTGGCTCCTTTTCCAGCTGAATGCCAAATAGTAAATGCTAAGTTGAAGTTTTCCAAGTAAGTTAGATTTGATCACTTAATTTGAAGAATGGTTTTTCTGCTTGCTCACTTGTTTTAGGTAAATCCGTTGCTTGAGGCTTTTGGCAATGCCCAGACTGTGATGAATGACAACAGTAGCCGCTTTGGAAAATACATACAGCTGCATTTCCAGAAGAATACAGGTAAATTCAAGGGCAATTACTAGTCTGGGAGATGGTTAGGCACTGGAGGGAGTGGACTGTGTAGCCAGAACTTGTGGAGGATGAATTTTTGACACCTGAATCCCTGTGGGAGGGGTGTGCAATTAAGTAAAATGTTACAGCAACCATAGCTGTAAGATAAGGCCTGAGTTTGGACAGTGTGAGCATACAGGAAGGATATGGGGGTGACGGTGCAAGGGAAGTGTCAGTAATATTCTGTGGTGCCAGAATCCTAAAGGAGATGAGCAGACATCCCTGATGGGGAGCATGGAGAAGCCCATTTCCAGGGTTTTGGGCAGCCTAGAGGGTGTTGCACACAAGGAAGTTATTTTAGACAATTCCATGCTCCTATCACCAAATAAGAGATGTGGGACAGCTCAGCTTCCTGTCCCCAAGTGCAAAGTTTACCCCCTCACCTTCTTGTGTGCAGTACAAGGCGCAAAGCTGAGCGTGTACCTGTTAGAGAAGTCACGGGTAGTGCAACAAGATGCCGGGGAGAGGAATTTCCATATCTTCTTCTATATGTTTGCTGGACTCTCATCAGAGGAAAAGGAGATGTATGGGCTATTGGATCCTTCACTCTACAGGTACTTCAAAGGCAGACAGACCCGAGTTTAGTCTTCATGATGGGGGTGGAGGGGAAAACATAATGGAACCTATGCCTCTGCCCTGTGGCTCTATCTATGGAGCCCGGTACAGGTAAACCAATGACTGGAAGTTGGAGGGGGATCTGAATGGAGCTACCTGTATGGGTCATCATGGAAGCTGGGAGGTCTGGTCTTTGCTGCATTACCTTGGAAAAGTTTCTGTCCCTTTCATGTCTCCACTGCTGCTGATTTGCTTTGTTCCTTTGGGGGAGGACTGACTTGCTGTGCTGATTTGTGTGATGGTTTTGAATGGGATATACACTTTCTCAGGTACATAAGTGGACAGTTTGGTACACAGGATGTAGCTCAGCGTTGGGAACGCAAATACCAAGAGGTGTGCAATGCCCTTGACATGGTGGGCTTCCAAGAACAGGTTAGTTCTGGAGTCATTTAATTTCCTTCTCTACTTCCTGCAGGCATAAGATTTCTTTCTGGCTGCTGTTTTGAGGCTCAGTCCTATTTCTCTCCTCTCTGGATTTTCAGTGTTGCTTCCAAACCGCCTGAGTCTGTCAGATTTTGTGTAGAGCTTTTTCCCACAGGCTGCCTATGCCTTTCCCTCACCTCTCCAATTTTGGGGGCCTCCATGTTGTGTTACATGCTGATGGGTTTTCAGCCACTTTTCTTTTGTGTGTTAGGAGCAAGTGGACATGCAGACTATCTTGGCTGGTGTGTTGTCTCTGGGCAATGTGACCTTTGAACCTGAGGGCAATGGGTCTGTAAAAGTGAGCAAAGCTTCCCATGGATGGCTGAAGGTTGCAGCGGTGAGTCACAGGAAGAGCTGACAGAAACATTATGGATAGGATGCTGGTTCCTACTGGCAGTGTGACTGCAGGAGCTTATCCTGAAGAACAAGGAGCTTTTTCCAGAAATGCACAGTATGACCCCATGGCTGCATTTGTGTTCACTGCTAGTCATTCCCCAAAAGACACTTCCCTATTTCTTATGTGTCTAGAACCAGTGTCTTGCATAGGGCAGTATCACATGTGCATTGCTTACTTCATAAAATACAAGCTTTTTAAAATTAAATGTTATATGTTACTAAGTGTGTTGATGCCTTGGAGAAATTCAGGTGTGCAGTGTCTGAACCCTAGTTCTGTGTCTTTGACAGATCTTGTCCAAAGATACTACGTTGGCTGCTGTCAGTTTTCGTTGGTTATCCAGAATTAAACTCTCTACTATTTCACATGAAATTATCACAGATTAAGTAGAATATATTCCCCAGGACCATCCCATTTTTATTATATGGGATGGATACATTATCCTGCCTGTTAACCCAACAGAAACATGTGTTGTATTTCTGCCCTTTCTATGTCTTCTTATATTGACCTGTTTGAAATCCCAGCACCCTTGGTTTTTGGTTTCACACTGATCTCTTTGCCTGTTTCCTTCCTACACTATACCTGAAACAACCACCTACATCTGTTCAGCAGCCAACTTTTCTGTTACTTCTTGAAGTCTGCTCCTTGTTTTTTCCGTATAGAAGGGGAATTCCTGTTAAAGCCATCACTAAAGGCTTCGTTTGTGTCAATTTCCCTTTGTTTCCTCTCTTTTGTGGGTTCATGTGACTCTGTCTACTGAAGCTCAGACATCTCAGCACCTGCACAGTCACTTCTGGTGTTGTTCAATAAGTCATTAAACCACTGAGCAGGGTCTGGCATTGCTCCCCAAGAAGGTGAAAGGTGGTAGCATGGTGAGAGCAAAACAAAGTATTGCAGAGTGCAAGAGTGAGTTCGGTCACAGCAGGGATAATGGAGATCTTGGAGCCCGCATCTGACTCCAGTGCTGTCAGATGTTAACAGTAATATTTACCTTAGAGTAGACCTCAAAGGCCTTAATCTGAATCATGACCCCATTGTGCTGGGTGCCACACAGAGGCAAGGAGATACAACCTCCACAAGTAGAACAAGGGTTTACTATTAACTGTCCTCATCTCTTTCCTCTCTCCCAGGTTCAGTTTGGCATCCAAGAAGATGAACTGTTAAAATGCCTTATTTGTACAACGTCAGTGACCCGAGGCGAGCAGATTCAGCGTTTTCACACCCAGCAGCAGGCAGAAGGTAAGAAATGTAATGAATTGCAGATGTGCTGGCTAGAAAGACTGACCTATATTTGATGGAAGGGTATCCCCACACATCTGAAACTTGCTGAGAACAAAGATGTCTGTCTGTGCCCCTTCATTCCTCTTGCACAGGGGCAAGTATATCAATGTTTATCTGTTTAGTCTCTTGTTGACATATAGGACCATGAATGCTACTTTCGTTTGATCTCTAGGAGACTGCAGAGATTAAAATGAGAAACCAATGAATTAGCTTTGTTTTGTTGCTCAGTCTAGCCTAGAAGGAAGCTGTAGGTACAAAAGAGGGGAGGGCTCCTGTTGCAGAGTGCTGGTAGTGCACAGAGCTCTAGATAGTAGATGGAGAAATAACTGAGACAGCACAGTATCAGGGAAGGAGTGACATGAAAGGGGGGTATGTTAAAAGTAGCAAACACAAGGTCTTATTTTCCTTTTCAACAAGAAAAGATGATAATCTGAGAATCTGCACAAAAAGGTTCAGTTAAAGTAAAAAGATTTTTAAAATAAATTTAAAAAGCATGAAATCTCAGGATTTCTGGATTAATTCTTAAAATAAATGAAAAAAAACTGGAAATGGGAAATGAGCTAGTTCTGTTTCCCAAATGTCTTCTCTTGCACCTCTCTGAACAATAAAATGCTCATCTCCCATCATGCAATAGGTCACGTTGATTTGGTTTTGTTCTTAGATGTCAGCAAGTTTTCAATCAATTGTATCCTCCTCTTGCTCACAACGTTTAAACATTTTGCAGATGTGGACTAGGAGGAACAGAACCTTTCAATTTTCCAAGTACAACTTGGAACCTCTCACTTGGTTTAGCAGTGAGGGGATCCATACTCAGTAGACCTGCAGAGGGGAAGGCAAGTCTCAGGATATTCTGAAAAGTGGCTGGACTTTTTTTGGAAATTTTCCATTCTAGATGGTCTCACAAGTGCCCTAGCATGGCATGTCTGATCTTATAGAAAGATTGTGAAGATTTTTGAATGAAAGAGCTCTGTGTGAGCATGCAGAGGGCAGGGATGATCATACATATCTTTATCTGATCTTTAAAATAGATTCATAAACCACTAGACATTGTTGTTAGAGGTGAATATATTGAGCCACTTTGTGTGCTATCTTCCCTGCTTTCCTTGGAGCCCTTCCAGTGAGCTGCTGTTTGCTCTGTGCAGGTGCTAGGGACTCCATTGCAAAGGAGGCCTATGGCCGAGTATTTGGCTGGATTGTTTCCAAGATCAATGAGCTGCTGGCTGAGAAGGTGGATTCTGAGGAGGAACTGGGGGAGATAGGTGAGTTCTGCCTGCCTTGCTTCTGTTCTGTCCTTAAATGTGCATCCCTCAGTCACAATGAAGGAAAGGCACAACAGGATGTTTCACAGAGATTGCATGCAGGGATCCATTATTAAAGACATGATCATATTGAAGATACTAGTCACCAGCATAAAGTCTGCAGGGCTTTGGCCAACTCTGAGAAGTTGGTTGATCTGCAGCAACTGTGAGGCTGTAGTTCTGGGTACTCTGATTTTGCAGAAGAGCTGGGGGTGGGAGTGGGGTTTCTCCTAACTAGTTCTCCAGTGGGCATTATGGGAGGGTGCTGCTGGTGACTTGGCTGGGGTTTCCATGTGCCACAAGAGGTAAGTGGTAGGAGATTTAGTTGTGTGTTGGGGTATGCAGCTATCTGCAGGGATGGTCTGCAGGCTCCTTCCCTCTTTTAGGTGTCTTGCCTTCCCTCTTTTAGGTATCTTGGATATTTTTGGGTTTGAAAACTTTGCAGTGAATCGTTTCGAACAGCTTTGCATAAACTTGGCCAATGAGCAGCTGCAGTACTACTTCAACCAAGTAAGTCTGCTGTAGGTCATCTCACCTTGTGCAGCAGAGAAAACAGAGCACTGATCTACCTGGCATATGAAGGAGAGCTTGGGGGAAAAACAGGTGTACTGCCTGGAAGGACAGAAATGGTGATTAGTGAAGCAGGATGGAGAGCAGCAACCTCCTCTGCTGTGGTGGGGGAGTCACTATTGCAGGGAAGGAAGGAGTAGAAGGATCAAGCAGTGACCAAAGTTGGCAGAGTAGGAACACTTACAGTTTGAGAGGTGTTCCTGCTTTATGCACCAGGATCAGTGAGTGACAGCCTTACAGATGAGCATGCAGAACAGCAGTTTCATCTTGGGCCTCTGATGCTGTGGGTGAGAGAGCCATGCCTCTGTCCTCTGTTCAGCATGGGAAGGAAGATATTCAGGGGTGCTACAACCTTTTTTAATCTGTTTCAGCACATTTTCCAGCTGGAACAGGCTGCCTATAAGGAAGAAGAGATACCTTGGGAGGCTATCACGTTCAACAACAATGAACCTGTTCTGGTGAGTGAGAGGACTGGCAGAATTGCTTCATCCAGCCAAGAAAGGATTCTTGCTCTTCCTACCATGGAGAGGAGATGCACCTAGGAAGAACATCTTCAAAGGGTGGTGTAGGTGAGAGTAGATGTCCTGTACTGCTTTAGATATGTGTAATGTGTCTCCTTTCCCTACAGAATCTGTTCCTGGCCAAGCCACATGGGCTCCTGTCTCTTCTGGATGAGCAGAGTCCATTCCCTCAGGTATGCATGAGATAGAGGGCAGAAAAAATAGCGTGGGGGAATGTGGCAATAAGTATCTGGGCAGCAGAGAGAGCTCTTATGTTGGAGTGTGACTTTAAAGACAGGGTGAGCAGTAGTGTTCCCATGTGTGACTGAGATAGGGCAGCCAGATCAGAGACAGTCCAATCATACTGGCATCCCTGTGAAGAGTACAGTATATATTGTCCAGCACTTTGTTTTGCTTCCATGCACTCTGATCAGGACTCTGTTGCAGCCTTAAAATCTACTTTCTTGCAGGCAACTGACAAGATGTTTGTGGATAACCTAAACAGCAGCTTCAAGGGGAATTTACACTTCCAGCCAGGTCGAGGCGATGTTTTGGGCTTCAGCATCCTTCACTACGCAGGGAAAGTATGTACTGTTTTCAGTAACTTATGTAGGAGGAGGGAAATGTGTTGCTTGACAAATAAGGCTTTGATGTTAAGGAGTGTATATTCTGATGATATAACAGAAGTAATGTGTTCCCAGGGAGTTGGCTCCTAGGATTCCCTGGGATTTCTGTAGAAGGTACAGGAAGAGAGGATCCCTGAGGGAAGTCAAGCTATCTCTACCAGCATAGGGTATTAGAAGAATTGGCTGTACACATCATCATTGGACCTCTTAAAGTAGTCCTTCATAAAATAAAATCTGTGTCCGCTGTGCAGCACCAGAGGTCAGTCTGATGGCTTTACCTTTACCTATTGGTTTCCAGAGCATAGCAGTCACTATTTTATTGCAAGTACTGAGGAACACAGAGCAGCCAGGTGTTTTGAAAGTGGAGGCAATTATTTATACATTCAAATGTTATTTAAGCAGCTTGGGGCTTAGGACTATGTATGTGACCTTACTGCCATCAATTTTGAAAGCATTGACCCAAATATTTTGAATTGGAGACAATTTTTTGAGTAGGAGCAGACATGACAATTCAGGTCATTGTAATATGTAATTTAGTAATCTCATCTCATCATTGGTAACTAAGTTATTACTTATGACATTCTTTATTACAAAAATTAACACCCAACATAAATAGGAGAGCACCAGGCTGGACATGACAAAGGAAGTGAGCAAGAGAAGCAAGGGGATGCATAACAGGAGGGGAGCCTTTTTAGAGAGGGAGAGAGCAAGGAAAAGAGTGAAGCATAAGCCAAAAGTAAATGAAATGCTCATAATCAAGGAAAAGAGAACAAGAAAGGTGGATGTTTGTGGTGTGCCTGCACTCCTGTGGTTCTCATGCCTCAGTGCTATCTGCAGCATGTTACTCCTCAGGATTTGCATCTGAATGGAGTGTATATGCATTTACAGCTTCACTTTTGAGCCAGTATACCGAATTCAAGTTTACATTCAGTTTAATAGTTGCTCCTGGCAAGCTGTGGAGGTGACTTTCAGAGCAAGCCAGTGAGCACTGCTGTCCTTGGTGATTTGCTGCCCTTTTGCCTAGGTACAATATACTGCTGAGGGCTTTCTAGAGAAGAACAGAGATGACCTTCCAGCCAGTATCCATGGGCTCTTCATGAATAGCATCAACCCCTTGCTCAGTGTACTGTTTACAGGCAAGTCATTCTGCTAATGATCATAGAATACCAGGTTGGAAGGGACATCAAGGTACAAAAGCAGGGTCTAGACCATGGTAGGACATCCCACATGAATCAAGGCCCACCTTGGCAAGAGCTAAGTATGGGGATGAGGCTTGTGTGCTATGAATGTTTCACAGCTGGAACATTCCCCATGGAATCTCCAGGAAGGCTGCAGCCTGGAGTGCAGCTGTTGACATGCAGCGAGCTGTTCATTTTTCCCTGGAAAGCAAGGGACGTTGTATCCCCTTTCAGAGAATTATCCACTGCTCAGATGTCTTGCCTCAGATCAAATAGCCCATCTCCAGGGCTGTTGCTGGACTGTCTCTAGTGGCCCTCTCCACATGCTCTGTTCTTGTCTTGAAATGAAACTGGCCAAGGTCATAGCTTCTAGCTGTTCACACTATGAAGATAAGGTGATGTAAAGCCACAAGCAATGTGTAGAGATTATCCTCTTCAAAAATTTTTTTTCAGGTACAACTTGTTAAAAACATGAGGTCATGCATTATTTCTCTCCCACTATCCCTTTTTCTAGCTATTGATAAGCCCTCAGAGTCTCCAAGGCTTCTGTGAAAATAAACATTTAAAGTAGTCAGGTGGATGCTTCCTTAGAATTTGTCTAGCTGAATACAGTGCTTCTGGTACAGAACTTTTTTTTGTCCTATTCAGTCTATGCCACTTTCTGGGATTTACAAGTAACTGATTAATTTCTATTCTCCACTGTATTTTTCAGCTCTTCTGCTCAGCAGTGTATTTCTTCATTACCACTTTCACACTGTTGCAGAAGATACTTAGTCTAGTCCCAACTCTTTGAAAGTTCATAAACATCAGAGAGAACCTGTTCCCAGTGTAGACTGATTGTCTAGTCCTTGGAAGCTGGCTCTGGGTGGCCCTGCTGAGCAAAGGGGTTGGCCCAGATGATTTCCAGAAGTCCCTTCCAACCTCAACCATTCTGTGATTCACATGGTACCATTACATCAAAGGTGCACAAGACTGTCATTAGATCCTTCAGTAAATTCAACTTCCTTGAATTTTTTATCTTGTCACTGAATGAGTTTTAAGCTATCTGATCTTATATAACCTCCTGTATTGACTGCTGTAGGTGAACTTCCCATTTCCTATCTGTACTTTTTTCCTGCTTTGTTAGGTGCCTGTTGATGATAGTTCCTTTGAAGGTGATTTAGGGTTGTTCAATAACCTGATTGCCTTGTCTTCTCAGTGGCAGAAAATAATACTGCCTGCACTGTATGCTTCATATATTTGCATTTTCTTCACCCTTTCTTTAGCTCTTTCCTTGTATTTCCAGATAGTGAAACCTAACACCTTGTTGATGATTCAGTATTTGTAGAGAGACTTGTCTGTAAGGTGAGGTTTATATGTTTAGACATAGTTGATGGCAAGCAAAAATTAACTGTTGTTTCTGTTCTTCCAGCCACTCTCTCCAGGACGGGGACATTGATGCCTCATAAGAAAGCCAAGGTATGGCACTTCAGGTCCATGTGGAAATCAATAAATTATCACAAGAGTTACCAGATATTTATTATTTGAGAAACTGGCTGAAAATGAGAGCAGGCAGAAATTGCTTGAAAGTAAGAGCAGACAGCAATCTGCATGCAACAATTTCTCCTTTGTTTTTTACTGTGTTTTCTGGTTGTTTCTGCTATGTTTAACTTGTCTTCCCTCCTGTGAAATCCATTGCCTCCTTTTTGCTACCTACCTTCCACCAGAGTGCTTTGAGTGGCAATCAAGCACTTCTTTCAGGGATGATCTTTTGTTTGGGTCTGGTTTCAGGTCATACCAGGAGCAGACAAGAAGTTCAACAGCACACAAAAACAAACTGCTGGAGCTCAGTTCCGGGTAAAGCATTGCTGCCCTGTAGTGCCCCTTGAGATGAATGCAGTGATATTTTAGTTAGAACTTCTAGGATGCTAATCATAGTTCAAGCATCCAGCATGTAGACAGGGGTTTTTCTGGGTGCCAAGCACAGCTGATTGTGGCAGGAGTGACCTGGTTGTTATCACAGCCTTGAAGGTTGCCATGGAGTGGGAGAATAGTTCTTGCTGCAGGATATGGCATGCCAGGATATGGCAGTGCTTTGGCTTGCTGGACTGTTGATCTTTCTCTGCCCTCCCCAGCGTTCCCTGATGATGCTCATGGAGAAGATGTATTTTGCCAACTCTCACTTTGTGCACTGTATAAAACCCAACAGTCAGAAGAAGCCAGGTGTGGTGGAGAGCCAGGTGGTGCTGCAGCAGGTGAGGAAAAGTGGTCTCGGGTACTTATGCCAAGTCTTGGTGGGGAGGGCAGACCCCATTGAAATGCTGTGGAAACCCTAGAAGCTGACTGGTCTGGGTCTCCTCTTGCAGGAGAAAATGTGGGCATGCTTTTTATGCATGTAAATGTTCTGGGTACTTGGTTGGTTTTGCAACAGACTGCTAGGTCCAGGTTTTACAATCCTAGTTCCCTCCCATTTCTTTTTCATGAATGCAATGAGATCTGCCTGTCAGGTACTAGGATTCATCTTTGCATCTCCTGGATAAGGACTGGTACAGACAGTACTCCAGAAAAAATTATGCTTCCCAGAGGAGACTATTCTTACCCATCAGCCAGGGCAGCTCTGAATAGAAGCCAAGATAGGATCATTTTGATAGGAGCTGAAATGTGCTGATATGACTGTCTTTAGGTATTGTCAAGTCTGAGATCCAGATGTTTTAAAGAATACTAAAAATTATTACAAGAGTTCAGAAAGCTCTGCGGCCTGTTTAATGTATATAAGAAAGGATAGGATTAAGAGGGACCTTCATCTGTGCCTCAGAATACTTCTTTGTCCAGATTTGGAAGTAAAAGACTAAGGGACAGAGGCAAAGCAGGACCCATGCTGGGAGGTGAAGTTATTTCAATCATTGTTTTATATGGTTTCCAACTTTTTAACTGAGTGGTTAATCATCAGAGTTACAGGATGTGGTAAATTCAGTCTTTAACCAAAGAAACTTTCAGAAAATAACTTTGTTTTGAACTAGACAAGTTTAGAGCTGAATGAAGGAATTTCTGGCTGCAGAGAAACAAGCTCGTGTCCTAATGACCTGTTTCTATTTGTTTCTCTTTGCGATGCTGTTTCAGCTCCAGTACAACGGACTGCTGGAGACAATCCGTATCCGGAGAGATGGTTTCTCCTGGAGACCCTCATTTGAGGAATTTGTTAAAAGGTTTGTTAAAAACTCTGCATGTTCCTTGTTGGTTATTGTTAGGGAAGTGACCCTGGTAACCAGATATGGGCACAGAGTAAAACTGCCTCTTTAAAACTCACATGCCTGAGACCATGGGGTTGTTTGTTGTGGGAAGCCAAGTGGGTAAGACAGTGATTTATTGTTTGCTGTGAGGGAGACATGGACCCCATCAAGGATGGGGCTCTTACCTTGCTGAATTGGTTTGGTTTTCACAGATATGGAATTATTCTACTTAAACAAGATGTTCCCTTCACAAAAGAAAGGTAGGAACCCTTCCTTTGTTATGTGCAATCCAGTTTGTTCAGAGACTTGCTCTCAGGGTAGCATAGCAATCTGCTTAAAAGGAACAAAGTGAGGGTGGGGTTTTGGGTAATGGAGATTGCGAATTCCTAGGCAGAGACAGTGTTTATAAAGCATTTTGTACAATGATGAATGAAATCTTTCTTGAATTATGTAGTAATTCCATTCATTTGCTATGAAGCTGTGCTATCCTATGGAATGAGAACTGATTAATGTACTCAATTTAGGGAGTCACAATGATCAAAGGTGTCCACTGAACTCAGTAAGGCAGGGGCTCAGCACAGTTGCCAAGTGCCTTTCTAGGTTTTTTCCTGATAGTCTCATGGGAGAAGATGAGTGCTGAGCAAGCAACCAGCACTGCAGTCAGGCTAGAGAGGATGTTAAAAAAATTCTTGGACCAGAAACAGGCATAATATACCCTCAGCACTTCCAGAACCTGACTGTTCCTGACATACACAAATGTCCCCCCCAGCTCTGCAGTCTTGCCCTGTCAGCTTTTTCCTTTCCACATCTAAGGCAGCAACTCCCTACCTCCTCTTCTCCATTTTTCCCAGTCCTTCCTTTTTTCCCACCATGGTCAATTGTGACTGATAGTGAGAACGAAGCATATAAGGCAGCCAGGTTTTTTTTGTTCTTTATGTTGTTTTAGTCTTTTAAGAAAAGGATTTGAATGTTCTCCTGGACCAGCTCTTTCCTGGCAGTAGTTCCTCTGGTCTTCACAGTGCTTCCTTGCAGTTACTGACAATTCTAAATTAATAAGAATTGTGTACCCAAGTGAAGTCAAGAGAATCTCATAGATGAATGAGAGATGATAGTAATCAGGCAGCATGGTGTGTTTTCAGACACTAAAATCATAGGATGTGTTTGAGAAGAGAACATAGATACAGACTGTGGCACAGTGGAAGCTGTCTGAGAAAGCAAAGCAGAAGTGGTTTTCTATGTGAGATAGTAATAGAAGTGCCACTGTGATTTCACAGCCTGGTTTTGCAGGCAGAGGGAGGGAGCTGTCTGTGAGATGCAGCTAGAGTAATGCTTTCAGTTCCAAGTGTTGGGGAATCTTTTCAAGTGACTCAATTTTATCACTAGAGTCTGCAAAATGAAACTGGAATTGGAAAACAGGCTTTCTTCCAGAAGTCTTGCAACTTGTGTGTCCCAAAGTGCTTGGAAATTAAATGAGGAGAAACAGTTCTGAGAACAAAATAGGCTCTGCAGAATTGCCTCCCAGGAAGTTGAGGGAAATCTGCCTCTGGGAATCCCTCTACTGATGTTCCCAGCTGTACCTCAGGGAGCACTACAAATTGACAGCTAGTTACTGAATGTGATGGGGTGACAGAGAATGTAATGCAAAGTTGTGCTTTGCAAAGGGGCACTTCCTTTATGCACCTAAAACCACTGTCTCCCTAGTGTTCACTTTTGGGGGAAAATTATTTATTCTACTTTTTTCCTCTCTTGCAGCTGCTTGGAGATACTGCAAAGTACAGAGCTGACAGGCTGGTTATGTGGGTAGGTGTGGATCACTGTTGCTGGAAATCAGGGGCCTGAACTGCAGAGACTTTATTACTTGGTTCTCTTCAGAGAAAACTTTGTCTGTAGGAAAGGTCTGTCCAAAGGATGATGGATGCAAGCTTAGACAAAGTGTTTCTCACTGCTTCTTTCTCTCCTCAACTTCTCAGGAAGTCACGACTTTTCTTTAAGTATTGGCACCAGGAGCAGCTGGCGAAGTATGTGGAGAAACTGGAAGGAGCAGCAGTTGTCATACAGGCAGGTGAGCACTGGGACAGGAGAAGCCCTTGACTTTGATCTCACACCAGGCCAAGGAAAAACATTTCTCCAGTCCCTGCTCCACCACTGCACCTTTGCAGATGTCAGAAACGCAGGGCAGGCCCCATCTCCATGTCAAAGCCTCGTGGAGTCAGAGTGCTTAATGCAGATGCCCACCTCCGCAGCACTCCTCCTCAGTCGGGGATAACTATCAGACAGTGTGAGCCTAGGGAAGGGAGAGCATGCGCACAGAACTGAGCTGATCTGGGCAGGCATATGATTTGGCTGTGTCCCAAGATCTGTCTAACTGTCCTCTGGAGTGAGGGCTTGTTTGAGCAGTATTGAACTGAGGAGAGGGAAAAGAAGATGAGTGAAGCAGATCTCATTCCTACCTTCAGAGACGGGCGGAAGGGGATGAGGTTTCAGGGTTGTTTTGGTTTGGTTCTTTTCTTTCCTTTCCAGGTAGTGTCCACTCTGGCAGCCTGTTTCTTCAGAGCAGGCACTGTGGGCAGTTGGGTACTTCCCTTGGCACAGGCACCATGAGAACTGTGCAGGAGGAAGAGGCTGTCATCCTGCCTGGTCTCTGTTGCACTTCTCTTCTGAATAGGTTATTGCACTGCTGAAACATCTGAGCAGCTTCTAGCTCTGCACCACACAGTATGACAAACATCAGACTGTCATATGCTGTGTCTTGTTCTTAGCCATGAGGAAGACGTGTGGGTAGTGGGAAATGAGATAGTGTGCCTTTCAGTTCATGTGCTTTGGTACCTGGGAGAGTGGGCAAGATGATAATGCAGTGTCTCTAAATCTCATGAAGTCTGTGATGGCTGCTTATGGGAAAGATTGTCCTGTGGACTGACACCAAGGAAATCCTGTCTTCTACATGGAAGAGCTTTGCTTTTACTGAGCAGTGTCTGAAGGGTACTAGCAAGATAGATGGTTAACAGGTGCTCTCCTGTGAGTCTTTGCTTTTTATGTATTCAGTGCCTTGGCATTAGAGATGAGATTTTAGATATTTTTTTTTTTAATCCTTGATATGGCAGTTTAGAGAGTAGAAGATATTTTCATGGTTTTGACTGCCTGCTCACAGTAGATTCAAGTGTTGAGGGCTTTGCACTGGGTGAAGGGATATCACCCAGTGCGCTTCCCCCAGGGAGTGACAAAGCCATGAACAGCAGGTTTTTTTCTAACTACAGCTTTTCTCTGAACAGTTTTCAGGGGATTCAGATGCAGGAAGAGTTACCTAAAACTGGTGGCTGAGCCAAGAGCTCAGGCACAGCGGCTACAGGAGGAGGCAAAGAGAGAAAGAATCCAGCAGATGGTGATGAAAGTAGATGCCCGCAGTGAGTTGCTCCCACTCCCCCTATGCTGGCCACTTGTGGGATGATCACCTTGAAGTGCTGTGTGCCCCAGGTGATAACGGCCTGCCACTGGCTGTCTTTCATCTTGTTGCAGAAAGAATCCCACTTCCAGTCCCCATACCTCGAAAGAGACATCCTGAGCCTTGTTCTCTTGATAAGCCGCCACAGCCACGCAGCACACTAACAGAGGTAGCAATATTTGCTCTACTTGGGGCCACTTACCCAGGTGTGCTGGTTCCCTGCTCCTTCCACCTTCTGCATGCACATGTTCTCTTGTGTGGTCCCCAGAGAACGTTGCCATTCTTGTTATGAGAAGTGTGAGTCCTTTCCTACTGTGGTTAGTTAAAAAGCATGGTCAGGATCTCTGGGGAAGTGAAAGCAGCTTTTGATACTTTGACTGATCTTGTCTTAAGAGAGTCAGGGGACCTTCAAAGGCCTGCTTTCCCCCCTCTATTTTCAGTCCACTCCTTTTGATAACTATTTGGACCCGTCTGCACCTTTCCCTGTTCTGGGGACAGAGGAACAGACTGATGCAAAACCAAAAATGAGGCAACTCCACAGAGGAGCAGCTTTCCACATGTTCAAAGACACACAAGCCCAGAAGGTCATGAAGGATGATGGAGCCTTCTCAAGCTGGATGCATGGGATGATCAGCCGGAGGTATGTTGGACACAGTGGCCATGGCTTGGGCTGTGGCAGCAGGCAGAAGTGTCTGTGTCCTTAGGAGGACTGTGTTGGATTTGCCAGGATTTGCCTCCTTAAAGAATGGGAGTGACCTGCATGGCCTTATACTTCTAAACTGTGTGCTTCAGACCCTTAGGGGAAGCTTGGAGTTCCCTATCACCGGATGCAAATGCTGAAACTTTATGTGGGTCCAGGGAAAGACTGTGGAAGCTCATAGAAAATAAGTTCATTATGGGTTCCTAAATACAGACCCTGAGCAGGGAAGGGAGGCTTGGAAAGTACTTGGAGAGGAAATACACGTGTGCATTTACCCTGTTGCAGACCATTTGCAGAGACATATGGAATGAAGATGGACTTTTGGTCTGACTCATTCCAACTGTTCTTATATCTCTCAGTTTAGGTTGGGAGGAGACCTCAGTTTAGAGCAGGAGAATACAGAATTCAGTGTACATTTATTTTAAAAAGTATTAAGAGGGACTTTGAGTTCCCAACAGCAAGATACCTCCAAAGCCCCCAGATACAGGAAAAGGAAGTTTTTTTGTTGATAACTCTGCCCATATAAGGAGAGTGTGGCATAAGTGGAATTTACATTCCTTTAGGCTAGGAGAGACATCCATAAAGCCCTACTTCCTTATGGAATTGTTTACAAGACTGAACTCTAGCTTTTTTTGGAAAGCCTGTATTCAAATGCTTGTAATCTTGCTACAGGGTATGCCTCACACTTTATTTGCTGAGCTAAGCACTACTTTTTGAGCTACATATCAGAAATACTGGTTATGCCAGTTATAAGGTAGGAGCAAGACAGTGGAGTTAGCAGGTAGATGTCAGAATTTCTAGCTATAGTCTCCCCTGTGTACAAATTAATCTATGGTGCTGCATGCTTGCAGCACCATAGATCAATGTCCCTTATTTGGTGGGAGTTGTGTGAGCTTTGCTGCCAAGCATGCCTGTCACCTTTATCTTACTCCAGTTTGCAACTTCTTTCCTATAAAGCTGCAAGTTTCCTTCAGCCTTATTAGGTCACAAGTTCCTGGATTTCATTAGTTTATCAGTGTGCACATCACTCAGAAATTATACAGCATGTTACCTTAGTAAAGGACACTACAGTAGCTGACAATTCCCTGGTAGCTGCAATTTTTTTCTTTACAATAATTATCAAGGCCCCCACCTGCATTAATGCTTTTGTCCACAGATCCAAGAATGCAGGAGAGGAATAAGGACCTGGAAGACAAAGCTGTCTGAATTCAAGTATAGGTTAGCCATGAGCACTTCATAATGAAGGATGCAACAGATCCTTGCCAATTTTGAACTGGTGCTTCCTGTTGCTGAATTTAAGTCTCCATACAGTAATATAAGCTCAGCCTTATGTAACAGAGCAGCTAGAGCAATCCCAAATTGCACTGGTGATTTGCAGTCACCTTTAGCCTGGAGCAAGGCACATGACAAGCACAAAGCAATGCTTTGTCTACTGGGCAGAGAGAGGGAAGACCTCCTTACAGCAGGAAGTTTAGAGAGCCAGAATGGTGTAATCCAAGTTGGTGTTTTTCCAAGGCACTGGGCTTACCTTGTGCTGGTCACCACTATCCCACAGTATCCTGACTTCTGTCAGCCCTGGAGTACAGGAAATACACGTGTGCCTCCTCATCTCAGCAAGGCTTTGTAATGTGCTCTGTGCTGTAAGGTAGTTGTTGCTATTGTACTAGTCAGACTGCAGGAACAGGTTTGGAGCAGCCTGGCTTGGAGATGCTTTGGCTGAGAGTATCCTGCCTCCTCAATCTGCTAATGCCTCCCTGCACCACTAAGCCTGAGTCAGGAGGCAGTAACTAGGAACAGATGGGGTAGATGCTGGCCTCCCTGTGGACTGGGAGCACTACCATGGTATCATGGGAGATAGGGTGGGAGTTGCTGCACAGAGGCAGCTGCTCACAGTCAGCTGAAAAACTATTTCCTGCTTCCAGGGAAGCTGAAAACTTGCTGAGTGACAAGCCTTTGGGTTGCTTCCTTGTTCGGATCAGCAAGAACCGACCAGGCTACACACTGACATACAGGTAGGTAATGAGCCTTGCAGAAAAAAAAGATGGTCCAAAACTGAGCTGTGCATGACTGGAGGAGTTAAACTCTTCCCACAGAGGAGTCCAGTGATGATGATGCTTAGTCTCTCCTGTTGTGGGTGCCTCAGTTTGGAGTAGCAGACAGGACACTGGAGTCTGTCTTTTGGCAAAAAGTACATCTGTTTGTGGTTGGGATGCTGCAGCTCCAAGGGTGCAGGTCCTGCTTAGGCTGTGCTATATGGCTGAGTGGAAAAAACAGGTTGGAAGAAGCAGTGACTGAAGCAGAGATCAGTCTAGAGGCAGGCCAGGGGAGAGACAGTCAGAGTGCTACAAGGGCATGGTCTTTGTACAGCCTCAGGCAAGGGGTAGGACAGAGTTTTTAATGTGGACAGCAGGCTTGGGAGGCAGTAGTCTGCTGGGGTTTAGATACGGCTGCCAGGGTTCTTCTGTCACTGGCTTTGGGGAAAGTGCTGCTCCTGCAGCACCTACTAGCATAGTGTGTGACACTCCAGCATGAGACATCTCCTGCATCGTGATATTTATTACTGTGGCTCCTGATCACGTCTGGCCTCTTGAGACAACTGCAGAAAGCAGTGACTGGGTCCTGGAGAGATATTGTGGCACCATACCATGACTATTTCTGTCTGTCCATCTCCCCAGGGGTCAGCATGGCTGCAGACACTACATGATCCAGGTGCAGCGTAATGTGCGCTACGTCATCCTGGGGGAAGACCGGGCTCACGCCTCCCTCGCTGAACTGATTCAGTATCACCAGATGGTGGGCATCCAGCCCTTCATGGAGACACTGACTGTTCCCTGTGGGCAGGTGAATGTTGGAGGATCTGCAGCCAGAAGAGCATGGGCACTGTGCCATGGGTGGACAGAGTCACTGCAGCAGCAGGATCTCTTTTGTGTTCCAGTTGGGGGTTTTCCATTCTGGCCAAGCAGCTTGGCCTCTTTTGCATGCACCAAGAAACACTACTAGCTGGGCACTGGGGAGTCCTGGGAGGGAGAGAGGCCCTGGCAGGTGGATGACACCTCCTGCCTCTGAATGTCAGTAGATGCACAGAATGGGTATTCCTCTTTGTTGTGCTGTTTGGGTTGTGTGGAGGGTCTGCAAGCCACTACTGAATCCACTCTTCCCTCCCTCAGGAAAGTAGCGAAAGTCTGGACTATGAAGATATGGAGTGCCTCACGCAGGGCCCGCCAGCTGCCGAGGGGGAGACCCCTCCAGAGGTCCAGCCCTGCACCTCCAAACCTTCCACCAGTAGATCTGCTCTGTGGTCAGGAGCAGCCACAGTTCTTGGACGCAGGTGGCTCAAGAAGAGCAAGAGTTCTCAAACTCAAGAGAGCCTGGACAAAAGTAGGAAAAAGCCAAGCTCAGGCAAGGAGAGAGGCAGGCAGCGAGCCTTACCTCGCCTCTGCTCTTCCATACGCCTGGCAATGCAGGAAATCCGGCAGGTGAGCTGGGGCATATCCTCTACCAAGCATTGCCACACACAGCCACTCTGAGACACATGGAGCTGCCCTACCATGTGCAAGAGGAGGCTACCACAAGTAGTGCTTGGTTTCCTCGCTTCTAGGTCACAGGTTTTATTCAGTGGTATTGAGATCAAGACTGCATTCACTGGAAGTGCTGGTCTGGGGGAGACCCTGGGAGAGGCTTGATGAGATGCCCAAAGAAAAGTCCACAATGAAAGGGGCTGTGTTGTGGCCAGCATCCCAGTTGCTGCTCCCCTAACACTGTCTTTCTGCTTCTCACTGCAGTTCTCATTCACTCCCTTGAAGTCTTCTGTACAGAGCTGTGAAACTCGCAGCAATGAGGATGCAGAGCCCAAGTGACAAGGTAAGAGGAGGCAGCACACAGGAAGGCCCACAACAATTGCAGCTTCCCTAGGAAATGGAGGAGCAGAGGAACTTTTCCCTTCCTGCTCCACGAGGAGCATGCTTTGGCCACCAACTACCTAGAAATACAGCAGGAAAAACAGAAGGCAGTGGCCAGCTTCCATTCCAGGACTGCAAAAATACCAGGAAAAATGGGAAAAATCGGCATAAGGTTGGGTTCCAAGCACCTCTATGCTTGCAGTACAATAACAAGACTGCTGGAGGGAGCTCACAGTTTGTTAGAGGCCTGGGGCTGGAAGGACGACTACTATCAGAAAGCATATCAGCACACTAGAACAGTCAGCTTCAGTGGCTTAATGTTGTGGACAGAGGCACATATCAGAAGTGGGTGCTGGGCAGAGAGCCCTAGGGGGTAGCAGAGGCAGTGAGCCAAAGGCAAGGCTGAGAACACAAAAAGCAGCAGCCTGTGAGGACTTTAAACAAGGACTCAGCAGCTGGAGACACAGCTGGTTACTGAGGCTGAAATATACTGAGCGGGTTATAAGAGTATATGAAGTGGGCCAGGGCAGGCTTCTGACACAGCTGGCTATGCACTGTATCTTAACTGTCTGAAGTATCTAGCGGATGAGCAGCTCCCTTGTTCAGACAGTGTGTTTAAAAAAAAAAAAAAAAAACACCACAAAAAAAACCCACAAACCACTGAAGGCAGGAGGAAGCAGTAGTGGAGCTGTTGTACACCTCTGTTAAAATCTGGATTTGTCAGCAGGAGTAGAGAGGGGTCAGAAGACCAAGCTCTTGGGTGCAGACCCACTGCAGGGCTTGCAGCCCTGCACCAGGATTGACAAATTCTGTGTGGTTCCACTCCCAGGAATGTGTGTTGGAGCAAAGCTTTCTAGCTAGGACCTGTCTTGTTTTCTTTTGATGGCTGAGAAAATCCTCTCCCTGAAGTGTTTTGACTCAGTTACTTCATTCTTGTAAGTGGGTATTGATGTACCCAGGGGATGCTCCTTGTGTCTGAGGTTAGGCATAAGAAAGACAAAACAGGTGGAATCTACATAGATAACTGCAAACATATTGTAGTGGGATTGCTGAATGGAGCCCTTCTTTTATGACCTCCACTGAGTTGTGTTTCTTTACTTTCTTGCAGGTCATCTTCCAGTGCTGCTGGGCCTTGCCTAACTGGGTGAACATACCCAGACATACAGCAGACGACTTTTTTTTTTGTTCTTGTTGCACCTGGTTGGCCTTGTGCCTTTAGCCACAACTGCTGCAGAAATTAACTTTCATCAGCACTCAGTAGCTGAGGCTACTCTATCTGTGGTACCTGGACCTGCCTGAGGGGAGAGGATGGGAATGGTAACACTCTGCACAGACCCACAGTGCCTGATAGTCTGTGTGTCAGTACTTCAGTGTGCCTGGAGACCCCTCACCTCACACTGTTAATAGTCACAAACTGGATATTTCTCAGCAGCGTGTTCTCTCAGGTACCTGTACTGATTTCCTACCTCTTTCTCGTCAAGTCCTCTGTTTTGATCCTGTTCATCTGCTGCTCTGGGTGCGAAGGGACGCTGGACTTTGCCAGTAAGGAATTAAACTGAGAAAATGCAAGAACATCTTTCTGCAGAACTGATGTCCTGCCCCTTGCAGCAGCATGCTGGCACACTGCTCCCCAGTCCTTAGCCAAAGCTCGGTTCAGGGAATCATTGGTGTAACCTTGTTCATCCTGGTTGGAATTGCTACAAGCCAGGGCTGGACAACACACTACTTTATGCTGAGGGTAGAGGGCTTCGTGGAGACCAGCCAGGGAAGCAGTGGCTGTTTCAGCCCGACATCCTGGCTCTCCCCAGCACTCCCTTGCAGCATTTAACATACATTTTCTCTTCCTTGTGCTGAGTTTTGGCAGCTGCTTTGAGACTGTTCAGGACAGAACTAGTCCAGGCAGTCAGAGGCTGTTCTTTGCAGACTCCTCCTGGCTAAGCCCAGGGGCCTTTTGCTGGGCAGCCTTGGCCTCTATGCCAATGTTCTCCTTGGCTTCCTCCACCACTGGGCAGCTGGAAAGCCTGCCTTCTGGGTAGCACAGAGAACCACTTCATGACCAAAACTTTTCTAAGAACTCATTAATGCAATTACTGAGACATGTATGAGAAATGCATTTCAGTAACGGAGCTGCTCTGTAAGTCCTAGTTCCTGTGCCACAGAGCATAATGTAAGCCCGGGGCTAAGATCCAGTTACAAAACACTGTTTGCTCCTGTAGCCTGACGAGTAATGCTGCACCAAGAAGGGTGGTGAAGAGCTTTCCCACAGCAGCTGCCTCCAGTACCTCCTGGGTACTGCTGCAGGCACAGCTCACAAGTGGCATTAGCAAGCCCTCAATGTTCTGCCAATAGGCAAGGTCTAGCCAAACTTCTGGAGAGCAGTGTGGCTGGTGCTGTGCTTCCAGGGGCAGAAATGTGTGCCAGCAATGGAGGAAAGCTGGGAGATGAGCTGGGATCAGTTAATAGACTTCTGAAGAATAAAATGCAAATTTGACATCTCTGGTGTGGTCTTTGCCTGCTTCCAATCTCATGGCCAAAGTCAGGCACTGGAGCTTCAGGTCTGTATGAGAGCATCAGTTCTGCTAAGGTTTTCTTTAATCTTCTCCCTGAAGGTGATTTCCATTGAAGAGCAGCAGCTACATGAGCAGCCCTACCTTGTTTCCTACAGCAGCAGCTTGCCTTGTGGTACTCAAAGTTTTGTCTTACACAATTTTCTCTTTGCTTTTTGTAAGCCAAAGTGGGGCCATTCATGTTATATCATGTTATAGTTCAGCTGGCGTGAGATGAACTGAATGGGATGTACTCACATAAAAGGCAAATACCAGGCTGTAGCAGGCTGTGTGAGCAGAGGCAGCACCCAGAAGAGGGCCTGGCAGCCCACAGATCCCCTGAGCACTGTGTTTCCCCATGGGACTTCAGCTGAGCTCAGAGAGGAAGGCTTAGGAAGAGAAGCCTGGTGTGGGAAGGTGGGCAGAGCAGTGAGAAGGATCTGAAATCCTCAGGATTGAGAATGGAAGTGCTAGAGGGACAGAGGCTTGGGAGGAATCTTATCTGCCTTTGGTCCTTGAGGTATCTGGCCAGGAACTTAACCATTGGGGTGGCTAAAACAGAAATCTTCATTCTTCTTTCCCATTCTCAACCCTTCTCATTCCCCTTTTTCCTAACTCTGACCTCTCTTCTCTACGGCCATATTTGATGTAGACTTGAGGTTTATGAACATGAATATGTATGGCTTTTAATCTCTTTTCACAAAACTGGCAGTCTTCATGTTTGCCTTCTTCCTGGGCAATGCTATAGTGTATGTTGACATGTTTCCTTCTCAAAGACCTACTTGGCCCTCAGCCCAGACAAAGATCTTCATGCTGCTCTTAGCCTCACTCCAGCCTGCATCAAGTGACTGGAGTGTTGTAACAGCATCTCTGACATGGTTTTTCCTATCCTCTGTTAACTTTGTTGTCCACACCAAACACTTATATGGTGTGACAGTGCTTTGCAGCAACATTTAAGACAGGGTATTTGACCAGGGCTTTGCTTATCAATTTACTCCTTATGGTGCATCACAGAAGCATGGGAACTACTGAGTTGAAGGGGTCAAACCAGCACAGGACCCTTGATCATGAAGGTGGCCAGTAGGGGATGCTTAGAGCAGATTGAAGAGCAATATAGGCATAAACCTGTTTCCTCTGCTACATGTTTTGAGAAGTACTCAGCTTGATATTATTCTGACCAAAGTACTCTTCCATCTAGCAGTCCTTGCTGGCTTGGTTTTCCATAAAAGCATCCGATTGCTTTTGATCCATTCTAGATTATTTTACATCCATAGCAACCCTAGGCAATTAATTCCTCAGATTTATGATGCATAGGGAAGAAATACTTTAAAATTGTTTGGCTTTTAACCTGCTATGTCATTATTTAATCCATATGCACTTGATTCTATGCTATAAAACTTCACAAGTAATAGCTTCCAAAACACCAAAGCACATGATTTTATGTATCAGTTTCTCTCCCTTGGCTGCCTTCTCTGTCCTATGTGTTTGATTTGTTTTCTGCCTCTTCTTAATTCCACTGTATCTTCTCTGAGAGGGAAGGGAGAAAACACAGAGCCAACCCCCAGGCCACTTTCTTGAGCAGGACAAACTGGTCTGAACTCTCTCTTTGTGCAGTTAGAACTTCTCTTTGTAAATTACATTTACCAATGCTGGTTTTCATTTCTTTTTATCATGCAGCTGTTCATTGTGAGTCCTTTCTTGAACTCTGCGGTGAGTGCTCGTTTTCACTGCATAGCATACCTTAGCCTCAGCAGCAAACTCTGCCCTATCACTGCTCACACCCTTTCCCAGGCATGAACACAGCAAAAATCACAAGCCCAAGTACAGATCCTGGTGAGACAGCACTGGTATGATCCTCTGTCTTAAACACTGACCATTTTCCATTAACTGTCTTCTGCCTTTTTATTAACCATAGGAACAAAAATGTTGTGAAGAAGAGCCATTAAGGACATTTGCTGTGGGACCTTGCTGAAAGGTTTTTGGGAATCCAAGTACATCCATCTATCCAGCCATATCCATGAAGCAGGATTCCTCACTCTAAGGAGTAAGACATGACTTCTGTCAGAATGGGGTTGTTTCTTCCCCTTTCATCCCATTTTTCTACATGCCTAGGGGTGCTATTCCTAATTCCCAGTGTGGAACTCAGATTCACAAGTCACAGATCCCCAGATTTACCCAAAGCTCTTAAAAAAAAGCCCAACCCTGGCATTTCATTCCTCTGGTTTCAGGCAACAGGTTGCATGTCCCATAGCAGCTGAGAGATCTGTGTTTGGGGTTCCTCCAGAGGTCTTGGATAAATAACATTTACTGTTTGTGTTAGAAATTTGTTTTGAAACATACCCTGCTGATGCTTTCACCTGAACCAGGTTGCCTTTTTCATTCCTGTAAAAGGAGGTTGTAGCATGGGAAATTCCCTTTGTTCCTTGCTAGTGGGAGTAATTCACTGTGCTTTTCTGCTAGGCCTCTGTCTTCTCTAAATGGTCTTTCACACCTCTGTAATCTGTTCAGTCTGTGGCAAGCTTCCAGTGTGAAACTGTTTTTTCAGTTTGGTGGGGTATTTAATTTTTCATCTTATCACTAATGGACTCTGTTACGGTTTTCCATTTAATTTGGTGTGGTTACTGTCCTTTGGAGAATTGCAGGAAGTTTTGAGATAAGACAGAGGGTACATCATCTCTTCCAATAAGTCTCATTTATCCCTTTGCATGCTAATTTGGTTCTTCAGAATTTGGAGTTCCCTGGAAACCCACTACAAAATCATATTCTATTAGCCACCTTTTTACTTCTCGCAGACAACTTTATGTGGGAGGTTACACACCACTTAAGTTTTCAGCAGTTTCACCTTGAGCTCCTTTAGAGCCACTTTAGAGGAGGTTGGGACATGAAGGTGTGCATCCAAAGGTGGTGCAGGGTCAAAGCCCAAAGCAGCACGATGGACCTAAGTCCAGAGCAAAGTTATGGCCAGTCTTTAGCCCCTTCTGTGGTACATTCACATTTGAATGAGGCTCTGGGTGGTTACTGACCCTGCTTTCATCACATTCTAGATGCTGCTGATTACAGGGGCATGTTCACAGCAGACTCCTTGAAAGAAACACAGTGTGTGACGCTCGGAGCTGCTCTGGACAGGGCAGATTAGGTTGAGGAATTTCAGATTGTGTTTTGGGCTGTGTGGGCTGTGCGTTGAGCTTGCTGTGTCTGGGGTCAACTCTTAGCATCACAGATCCTGAGAGTTAATCTCAGAATCATGGAATATTTTGGGTTGTAAGGGACCTTAAAGATCACCTAGTTCCAACCCCCCTGCCACGGGCAGGGACACCTTCCACTAGACCAGGTTGCTCAAAGCCCCATCCAGCCTGGCCTTGAACACTGCCAGGGAGGGGGCAGCCACAACTTCTCTGGGAAACCTGTGTCAGGGCCTCACCATCCTCACAGTAAAGGATTTTTTTCTTAATATCTAATCTAAATCTACCCTCTTTCAGTTTAAAACTGTTATCCATTGTCCTATCACTGGTAGAGTCCCTCCCTATCTTTCCTGTAGCCCCTTTAAGTACTGGAAGGCCGCTATAAGGTCTTCCCCAAGCCTTCTCTTCTCCAGGCTGAATAACCCCAACTCTCTCAGCCTGTCCTCAAAGGGGAAGTGCTCCAGCCCTGTGATCATCTTTGTGACCTCATCTGGATCCACTTGGGCAGGTCCATGTCTTTCTTATGCTGGGGGCCCCAGAGCTGGACACAGCACTGCAGGTGGGGTCTTATGAGAGGGACAGAATCCCCTCCCTCGCCCTGATGGCCACACTTCTCTTGATGCAGCCCAGGACATGGTTGGCTTTCTGGGCTGTGAGCACGCATTGCTGACTCATAGTAAGTTCCCATCCACCAATACCCCCAAGTCCTTCTCTGCAGGGCTGTTCTCAATCCACTGATCCCCCAGCCTGTGTTTGAGCTTGGGCTTGCCCTGACCCATGTGCAGGACCTTGCACTTGGCCTTGTTGAACTTCATGAGGTTTGTACAGGCCCACCTCTACAGCCTGTCCAGGTGCCTCTGTGTGTCCAGTGTGTCAACAAAGTTTGGTGTTGTCAGCAAACTTGCTGAGGGTGCACTCAATCCCACTGTCCAAGTTGCCAACAAAGATGTTAAACAGTGCCAGTCCCAACACCAACCCTGAGGAACACCACTCATCACTGCTCTCCACTCGGACATCAAGCTGTTGACCACCACTCTTTCAATGTGACCATCCAGGCAATTCCTTCCCCACTGAGTGGTCCATCCATCAAATCCAATTTAGAGACAAGGATGTTGTGTGGGACAGTGTCAAATGCCATGCACAGGTCCAGGTAGATGACATCAGTTACTCTTCCCTTATCCACCAACGCTGTAACCCTGTTGTAGAAGGCCACCAACTTCTTCAGGCACGATTTGCCTTTAGTGAAGCCATGTTGTCTGTCACCAATCACCCCCTTATTTTCCATGGGCACTAGCATATTTTCCAGGAGGATCTGATCCAAGATCTTGCCAGGCACAGAGGTGAGACTGACTGGCCTGTTGTTCCCCACCTCTTCCTTTTCTTCCTTTTTAAAAAAATGGGTTTATGTTTCTCCTCCAGTCAGCAGGAACTTCACCAGACTTCTCAAATATGATGGCTAGTGGGTCAGCCACTTCATCCACCAGTTCCCTCAGGACCCATGGATGCATCCCATCAGGTCCCATGGACTTGTGCATCTTCAGATCCCTTAGATGGTCTCGAACTTGATCTCCTACAGACCAGAGGGACACCCAGTTCACTGCAGATTTTGTTTCCAAAGCTGTGCTTGGCTTCCAGTCAAGCAAAAACATTTTTCAAATTAGGGTGTTGGATAATTAGGAATAAAAAACACTTCACAGTGTCAGGAGACCTAGAAGAGCATTTCAGAGGGCTTCTGCTGCTGATTTTGTGCTTTCGAGGTGTCCGCCAGCAACTGAGCCCTGCTGTCTGGTGTAGCAGGCATCAGCACAGCTGCTGAATGTCTGCCAAAGTGTCATCTCACTCGAATACTGTCTGGGCTGTAATGACAGCAACCACACAGCAAGGGCCTGCCAAGCTGAGGCTGCACCAGCCTCACCCTGCCACAAGCACTGTGCTGGGAAGAGAGCGAGCAGATAGTGCAGGTACTGTGGGAGCTCTGCACAGCCCAAGGACAGTGCGGTGGCTCCCCTGGGGGCACTGAGGCCATGACACCATGCAGATCCTAGTTAGGATTAGGCAGTTTATTGCTCTCTTTTAAAGGCTGTAAATGTTATGCTGGATGGGGAATGGACTGCAGCCCCAGTGGGTTAGGTATTGGCAACTATTTGCCAGTACAAGGACACAGAAATGTTTCTGCAGAAGCCAGCCTGGATCTGGCATTGTCACCCCTGACCCAGAGCTGCTGTGCCTAACGTGAGCTGTTTCCTGCAGAGCTGTTTAATGTGTCCGCTGTGCTTCCAAATGTCAAAGCTTGGGGCGGCGTGTTAGCATGTGTGCTGCTCCAGCTCCAAGCCAGCTCTGCACCATGCTGCTGGCATTGGCCAGGAGTGTGGGGCACGACATGGCCGCTGCACAGGTACTTGCTTCAGTTCTCATGAAAAAGCAGCTGAGATTTTTCTAGCCTGGAAAGCAAACTATAAAGATTTTTACTATGTCTTGGCTATGGATGGAGCCACTCTGTGTCTTCACATCCGCAGCATGGTTAATCTACAAACTGTCCTCAAACAAGGGAGAGTTGAAGTTTCAGAGGGGACTTTGTATTTGAGATAGTGCTGCAAGACATGACCCTGTGCCATAGCCAACATTCAGTAACATTTGTCTTTAGCTTTCAATTGCAGTTTTGTTCTAGTTTCATCCAAATTGAGGTGGTTGTTCTGGTTCTCAGAAACTAAATGCAGGACTTCCAGCTCTAGTTCCACTTGTCCATAACTGAATTTTTCATTCTGCTGTAACCTGACTCAGAGAGAAAAGAAAGGAGGCTTCTCTGAAAGCATCTGATTTCCATGAAGAAGCCTCCAAGAAGGCTCCAAGAAGAGGTGCCATTTTTTCTCAAGACCAGTGCAATGAACCTGTCTAGTGCATGCATTCTGTAGCTCTGGAGACCTGCTGCAAACTCAGGCTATTCCTCTGGTTCTGGGGTGAAGGAAACTTGGCCGCTTTTCAGCCAGATGGCTAACGCTGGGACAGGGGACGGCAGTGCTAACACTGCATCAAAGGCTTAATGAATTCCAAAATCATGTGCTCCACGTGACAGCACTAATGCTCCCCTTCAGCAGCTCATTTGGGATTCAGTTAAAAACACATTTGTCTGACAAGTTCCCAGAGCTTGTTACTGCTCTTTTGATCCTGTTATCCCCTCGTGGTTCTGCTGCAGAAAGAGTGAGAGGCCAGGGCTGGGTCTCAGCTGGGCTGAGCTCTCAACGGGCCCCACAGCCATCCCTGGGCATTAGCCTGGAAACAGGCAGCAGAGCAAGGCCACTGAGGCTGCTCTGCTGACAGACGGGGGACACGGGAGTCCTGGCTCTAAGTGGGGTTTCCTGGTGGTTTTGCTGGGGTTTGCTAACTTTTTCAGTTTTTCTTGGACACTTTTATCTTCCATAGAGGATACAGTTTGAGAAAAAGGCCACAGTCTGCAGTTTAATAATAAATGGCCTAGGTTTCTCTGCAGCATGTGCAGATGACTTTGCAGTTGTCCAGGTTTTGTTCTTAACGCCTCCTGCATTCTTCTTGCACTGGTCAAACTCGGTGTGATGTGTTTTACAGAGCTTTTTCTACTTCCTCTTCTCATACATACATGCGTATAGGTATATATGTAAAAGTCACATAGTTCTGTGTTATAAGTTTCAGTGATTAACATGTTTGTTCAATTTTATCTTCCCACTGTGTTCATACTGATTTGTTATGCTATGTGCAAGAGCAATTAGCACTTAAATGAGTTCCTCTCTGCCTCTCCCCAGTCCGTAACAGGCAGGTTGCTCTTCTTTTGCCTCCTTTGTGTAAACTGTATCCCTTTCTGTAGAGACTGCTGCCAAAGGAGATGGTTGATCCAGTTGGACTGGAGTAGGAGAGGAGAATCTACTGTTTGCAGAGGGAGGGTTTTTCTTTGTCAGCTGGGGACTGTCTTTAGGTTTGAATTTGTAGCATGAGCTTTGGCTGCTTGGCAGAATCCTGTCTCTGCTTCCTGGTAGGAGCTGAAAGGTTTGGAGCTTCTTAGAAGGGACAGTGTCAGTCCGGATCAAATGCAAAGGGTCTTCATGGCTCTAAATGCTTGGATACATATAATGTCCATCAGTAACATCAGCTGGATGTAGCACTGAGGAGCTTTCTGCAGGAAGATCTAGATAAATTAGAGCATTAAGTCTCAGCTCTGTAATTGCCTAACTTAATGACACTTAATTTGTTATTGCTAAGTGTTTTGCTAACTCTTTTCCCCTCTAAGAAAATGGAATCTGATGTGTCAGACAAATAAAATGCTGGAAGACTGATTGTGGGTGGAGGGAATAACCAGCATCTGATGGAACTAAAACTGTACTCTCTGCATTCCTACTGTAATTATACCTGCTAGAGAGAGAGTATCTGTGTAACAGGAAGGTCTGTTTAAATTGCCACCAGGAAAGGACTTGTCAATTCATCTTGTCTTAAACCCATAAGGGACCACAGGGTCATCTGGCCAGACCTCGCAGATGGCCCAGGGGAAGGCTTTCATGCAGTCCTCACCACATCGTGCAAGGCCTTCTCCCAGGGCTCAGGAGGACCCAGGGTACATGTCAGCTTTGCTGCTAACAGATGGCTTATGCCAGCTCATTTTTCTGTCTTCTCAGACCGCCCACTTGAGGCTCCTGTCGGTTGGTCGGTCAGGCAGCAGCCTGTGCCCAGTGCCATAGGCCATCTCTCCACTCAGGGAGTCTCCTGCCCTGGTGTCTCTGGGCTGTCCTGGCATCACTTCAGCAGTGGGAACTGGTTGCTCCTATCTGCATGGTGCAGAGCATCTGTCCTACTTCTGCTCCCCTGGGCAGCTCCGTCCTACCAGCTGTGGCTGCCCACCAATACCTCCCAGGTGTCTCTCTTCTGGGAGCATGTTGTTACAGCACCTGCACAGACTTGCAGTCTTGCTGGTTTGGGCTCTTCCATTTTCCCAGCAGGTCAGGACAGATGGACACTGGTGTTGTGTAGGGCTGTGGGTTTTCTCATGCTGCCGATTCTCTTCATCTTGCATTCCTGCCTGGGGCAGCCCCACTGGTTACGCTTGCCACAGTATGTTGCAGCATGTTCTGAGCCCCAGCCCACACCACGTCCTCTGGAGCTCCTCTTGTCCTTGCCCACGTGGAGATGCAGTCCCTCTAGCAATGACAAAGCATTCTAGGGGATCTCAGTGCCTTCTGTTAGCATTTGAAGCAAGGGGTGCCTGGTCTGGAGCACGTTGATGGCAAAACTGTTGCTAAAAAAAGCCATGAGAGGTTATGAAGGGTTTCAGGTAAGAAAGTACTGGGAGAACACTGTGCAGAGAGCTGCATGGGATCAGGCCTTCAGCTGCTATATGAGCATCCTGGGAGCACTCTTGCTGCATTTCACCAGCAGCATCAGCTTCCTTAGGCATCACATGTGCCAGGAGTCAACGTGACTAAAGAGGAAATCCAGGCACAACTGGGTCAGAGACCTACAAGGGCCGGCTTGGTTGATAACACTCGTTTGGTGAGCTAATGAGGCTGTAGGAGGATTTTTTAGGGAGTCCTCTCATTCTGCAGGAGGCAGAAATAATGGCTGGTCTCTAACACCACAGTGGGGTATAAGTAGGTGTCCCCAGACTGAGCTATGTGTCCCTGGGACACCCCAGAGCTCTTGTGCTCTGGGAGTGCTTCCTGCAGCTTAGGGCCAGAACTGCTGAATAACATTCCTTCTGCCTTGTGCTGCTGCTAGCCAAAAGGCGCAGATTAGGGTAGTGAAGGAACCTGGTTCATGTGATACCAAGGTCCTGCCAAGAAACCTGGGAAACAAAATGATTTTGCGAGAGCACCTTGTTCGGGTATGCCAGCATTAAATGCAGAGCTTAAGCTGAGGAAAATCAGGAGGAAGGCAGAAGCAGCTGGGGAAAAACAGCAGTTTACTAATAGATGCTGTGGTGAATTGAGACATCCTCACCTCCTCTTCCCAGTGTCGTCCCAGGAGCCGTCAGTGCCATCACCACCGCATGGCTGTGAGTAGGAGTGACACTAAGCATAGCTGGCTCACACGCGTCCCTGCTGCCTTGCACCCTGTGTCCTGCTCCAGCTGTCATCCAGATTCTGGGCAGTGAGCCCCTCCACCCTCTTTCAGGAAGTAGCTATTCAGAGGTTATGCAAGGGCCTCCCCAAGAACTGCTGTCACTGATAGCAGCAGCACATTTCTGCAAGCTTTCCCCCCTGCTCTTCGCCATCTCAGCTCATACTATGCTGCTGATCACGTCCACCCCAACACCCCGCTGGCATAGTTATCTGTGGGTTTTATCGCCCAACAATGCGTGCAATGTTATTGTGCTAAAAAGAAAACAAAGCCTAATCCATTTTAAATTAAAACAGTGCCCCAGTGTCGTGCAGCTGATGCAGACATGGTCTGGCTGTGCAGTCCTGCTGGCTCCCCAAGGGCTTCACCCCAGAGGTGCTGAGCTGTCCGCTCTGCTCCTAGCAGGCATCAGCCACAGCCTTCAGGCTGGGGCAGCTGGTTTGCACAGGCCCCTCTGGTCCAAAGCCTCTGGGATCTCCTGTCTCCTGAAGAGCTGCATCGCTTCGGGTGAGGGGTAAAGCACTGCTGTGTGCCAGATGTTAGCAAGAGACAGAAACTAGAGAAGAAAGAGAGGTCAGGGGTCCTTTCATGGTGGTATAAGACTGCCATAGAGCCTTGGACAGGTCTGGCCTAGGGTTTATAAAGTCTCAAATGATCGGAAGAGAAGGTGAGCAAGGGTACGGTGTTTGCAAAGCAGGGCAGTGGCCATTTCAGCCAAAACACCGTTTTTTGGCTATAGTACTTGTATTCTAAGAAATTAGTTTCTATGATGGCCTCTTGCAGCTGCATTTGTCACCCAACAATATTACAGAGACCATTCAGGAGGCAAGGCTGGCGTGGGGGTGCTGCCTAGTGGGAGTGCTTTCCCAGTCCTCCAGGGTGATTTTGTTTCCAGCTGATGTGTGCGTGGACACTGGCCACAGATGTTGTGCAGGGCAGACCCATGATGCCCACGCTGGGTTGCACTATAGAAAGCAATGCTTTGTGGTTGTGATGAGCAGGCTTACCTCCCCCTTCTCCTCACCCCTGAATCTGGCAAGATTAATAAAGTTTCATCCCATTGTGATTCGAGACATACTGTGCCCCAGCAGCTCTACTGGTCTGGGCAGTCATTTGGCTGATTTGATCTATGGCTCTGTTACTTTTGCACTGCTGTGAGCAGCCTTGGATGTGGGCTTCACCCAGTAATCATCACATTGCAGAGAGTCTCGCCAGTGGGAGCTCTGGCTGCAAAATTATTTGGAGATCCCTGCCTGTCTGCTCTTCTGCTGCTTGTCACTGCATGCAGGAGGGTCTGGCCCCCGGGGCACAGGCTACAGAAGATCAAGGCTTGCATGTGCTGATGGGTCTGGAGACCCGTTAGCTTTTTAAAAGCCTAATTCGGACAATTAAACCAGGTGGCCACGAGTAAAATCTGTTTTGTTTTTGTGCTGCATCTCTCTGCATCGGACCAGTGCCCTTCTGTGAATGATGCAGCCTCCGTCCTGCGGCTGTGCATCTGCAGCTGGTACTAAGGCAGGGGGAGGATGGGTGCTGTGGAGCCGTGCACCCCGGGGGGCGAGCCCTGGTCTATGCTAGTGCACTGCCTCGGGGAAGCCTGTTAGGTGTATGGCAGAGCCTCACAATTTCTGTGTGGCTTTCTGTGCTTTTGGCTCTCCTCTTGCGTGTCACAACCCAGCAAACGTCATTTGTGAATCTGACTTCCTTTTCTTCAGCCTGTTTTGCCAGCTCATCTCTGAAGACAATGATGATTAAGAACAGACATGAAAGAGTGTATGGGATCTCCCCTGACTCTGCGGTACCCTGGCCTGCTACATGCTAATAACACCTCTTATTTTCTGTCTGCTGGCTTCCACACAAGTGGCACAAGAGATGCTCAGGCCATCTAAGCTCCAGAACTCAGTTTGTGGAGGTGACAGCTGAACAGTTCCCTCTCCTTGTGAAATGCCCTGCCGGGCTGACTGTTAGGAGTTCTGCAGAGTCTGGCTCTAGGTGGGAGTAATCTCTGGTTTGGAGGTTAATCCAAGGACCCTTTGGTAAAATCCCAGCTGTGCTCAAAGGCTGGTAAAGTGAGGATTTACTGTGAGGCCTGAGTGGCCTGGATCTCATTGAAAGCATGGCCCATGAAAGCCAAGCATGTGGGCAGGGAGAAGGGCAGGCTTAGGAAATGAAGTTTTTCCTGGAAATCCATGGGCTGGAAAACGATCTTGAGTCCTCTTAAGCAGAATGGTATGAATTCCTATGAGGATGCTTTGCCAGAAGGAGCTAATGCTTTTTCAGCCAAGGATCTTGGACCAGTAAGTGGGAACAGGAAAGGGATTCTTCCTTCATGAGCAGTTTTGGTGAAGCTGTGACTGACGTAAAGGGTCCTGCTCTGGCATCCACATCTTCGAAATAACTTCGATGGAAAACTGGAGAGGGCACAGGAAAAAGTTACAAACTGCTCTAAGACTGGGAAAGTGCCCTCCAGAGAGAAATTTAAAGGGCTAATTTGATGAGTTTATCAGGGTGGTTATTGAGAGGTCCTTTGAATAGGATATGGGAAAATACGTGGGGACTGTTCAGAATCCTGGACTAGCAGCATGACAGAATGAGAACCAGCAGTGCGGTGTTACTGTCAGACTAATGAGAAACAGATATGAAGCATGTCATTTCAACATCCACTGGAGGATATTTCCAAGGGAAATCCTAAACACCCCAAAGTTTTTGGAGCTCTATCATTTGAAGGTTTCTGATCAAACCATGTGTTTACCAGAAGCAAAGACTGAATCACGCACAAGCTGCTGGGCTCAGTGCCGGGGGTGGCTGGGTAAGGTGATGCATAGCCAGGCAGAGTGGTCTAGTGAGTCTTTCCACAGCTGTAAGTCTATAATGACAAACTCCTCTGCTTGTTCTGCCGCAAGGGTATCCTATCCCCCATCCCAGGTACTTCCTATTTGGATTTTACTGCTTTAGATCAATAAGACACTGTCACAGGAATTCAGAGTAGTTATTTTTAACTTGCTGTCCCACAAATTCCTCTTCCCTTTAGATATCTGACTTGCGGTCTTATGGCCCCAATAGAGGTTTTGTTAGTCCATTTCCCTTTTTGGAGAAGTTCTTAAGGAAGAAAAAGTCACCATGCAGGATACCATGCAGTCATTCCTGATGCCAGTGATCTGAGTAGCTCTAATGAGCAAACTACCTTCTAAGTAGTGAAACATGTTTGGTTTCTAGGGGTATGAAGTTTGCAGTTCTGGGAAAATGTTTACCAGGAAGCATTTCACAATTTTCTGTAAATTACAGACAAGATCCTCAACTCTGCTAATTTCTTATTCATTGAGACATCATTTCTCTTTCCTTAATGCCAGTTCACACTGCAGCAACAGATGTGGGAGTAGCTTGGTAGTTTCCTGTGACTATAACACAATTTAGAGTTTGCTAGTGGCTTCTAACAGAACTGGCCTGAGCTGATGGTCATTAGCATTGTTTCTTCAATGTGGGGAAATTATTGTATACAAGCTAGTTACAGAAAATAACTCGAGTGATAAAATTTTAATTACACAAAGTAGAAGGTTAAAAATGTTTACAATCATCATTCCTAATTTCAAGGACAGAAGTTAGAGAAATGAATTACAGAAACTAGTTAATGAAGTCACCTGGATTGAGAAGCACGAGGACTTGGCATGGAATAAAGAGTGGCATGGAATTTTTTGTTCACTCAGTACAAAAGCCATCCGAAACCTGTGTCCTGAATAATGTGTAAATATTTTGGGTGGTGTCTCCAGCCCTCAGTAGTTGTATAACTATGTTGAATGATACTGAGAATGAACAAAGAATCTACTAGCAGTAGTAAAAGAGGTGGATCAGCAAAGGATGCTGTGGCTTGGAAGTGAAGATGCATGTGGAAAATCTTCAATTGTTCCCAGTCGAGACCCTGCAGAGGAAACTCTTAATACTCCACAAAACGTCTCTAGTAGTATTCAGAGGAGACTGTGGGGACAACAGAAGGGATATGTCCTCTGTTTAAAGATTTAAACTTAAACATTAGTTGTCACTCCACAGCCGAGCAAGCATCTGCCTCCATGTTGCTAGACACAGGAGCAGAAGCAGAGGACCCAACAAAAAGCACATACAAGTAGAGGCCACCCCATCCAAAACAAAGCTTGGAGATCAAGGTATTCAAATGGCTTGGAGTTCACAACCTGAGAGCTGAAAGAAGAGCGAACCAGCTTGCAGGTCTGGTGTCCAGCTGGAGGTGGTGCCATATGAGAGAATAATAAATGTACCTCATTTTCACTGGAGAAAAGGGATCTGGATATCTTTAGAAGAAGTAAAGTTATAATAAGCAAGAAGAGGAATACATACTTGATTTTTTTTTATTCTTTTTTTTTGTACCAAGATAATCTAGTATCTCTCCGAACAAAGGAAGTGTTTTGAGTTACTTTACCGGGGTTTAGGTGTATTAAGTGAAGAGGACAAAGACTGTAAAAATTCAATAAAACAGGGAAAAATAATAGGTCATCTCAAGAAAAGAGGTTACTGAAACCCAGTAAAGTGGGTTTTAGGACCCACTTTCATATTGTTATTGGGAACCTTCATGAAGTGCAAGAATATGCCAATGACATGAAGCTGGGAAACACTGCCATTGCGGTTGAAAATCAAGCTGTTGCAGCAGGGTTGTGGAGACTGTCAGTAGTAGCAGGAAAGCTTGTATTCCTGGGTGCTGGTGAGCTGCTAATGAGAACTCCTTGTATCAACTACTTTAAGAAAACAAAAAAGAATAGGCAAACCACCTGATTGTGTGTTTACTGTGTGCAGTGTCACATGTATCAGGAGAACTATTTTCCATATAGGCTAAACGTAAAATTTAGCATGTGTACATTCAGAAAAGATTAATTAAAACTTGAAGAGGTACAGAGGGTTAATGCAATCGGGAGAAGAAGGGGCATTTATTTTCTGATAAGCTAAGCTCTTTTGGACTTCTAACATTTCAAAAAACAGTTTGAGAAGGGATAGAGTTGCTGCCTATAAATACATCAGGGAATAAATGCTACCAAAAGAGGAGCCTTCACATAGGAACAGATAAATACAATTTAATGGAAAAAACCAAAGATGATTCATAAACACTGATGTTTTATAATAAGCCCAAGGAAGTACAGGGCAGGAGGACCACTGCCTTCCACATATAGCTTAATCAAGTTGTGAGGGGGGCCACGAAGCTGCTTTTTAACAAAGGGGGATCAGACTCAGTGCCAAGGCAAGTGCTGTCCTAATTTTCACATGGCTATAGGTAAAACCTTGTTCTGTTTGCTGTAATTAAAAAGATTGACTTATTCACTGCTTGACAGAGAGTGTGGTGCAGCTCAGTGCTCTTGGAAGTATTTGCCAGCTCTGACGCTCCACATTTTTATCCTGCTGGGACAGCACTATAGCTGGTGTTTGCCAGCAGCTGCTGGGGAGGCTGCTTGCCTACCTGGAACAGACTGACACAGGAGTCCAGAGGCTCCTACGTAGACCTTGCCTGAAGTCAGACTTTCTAGTTTCCAGAAGTTTTGATATTTTGAAACTCATATTTGGAAGCAAGTCTCTTAAAATAAATTTCAGTTTCTCATTAATCAAGATTATTTTTTTTTTTAGGTTTTTTTTTAGTTTTTACTGCTAGGTAACAATGGATGTGTAAGTATTATACATTATAGTTGCATATAGAAACTCCAAATGTATATTTTAAAACCATCCCTACTAGACCTGTTAGAATTCATAGCTCCAAAGCAGCTGCCATACCACAGGGGTGGCCCTGGTCCAGGAGATCCCAGGCCAGCTTGGTTCCTTTGGCTATCTGCTTTCTACACCTCAGTTACAGAGAAGAGCAGACCAAGATCTGGCAGACTGGGACTAGAACCCATAACACAGGTGCTGGGATTACTCTGAAACTAGGATCTATTATCCTAGAAAATCAAGGGACAGCAACAAGCCAATTAACACTCCCACCTCAAAATATTCCTTGTTGTCCTACCCTTAGGCAATTGGTTATTGCTGGAGATAAGCCATGCACTGTGGTGGTGGAGGGCTTGGGCAGACAATGGTACCAGCACAACAAATCTACAGCTATAGAAATGAAAATAAAAAAATTGCTAGGAGACATTTTATGAGACTTTTGCAATTGCAAAGCAACGTCTAATATCACCTTGAAGGAAAGATTATTATTATTTAGGCAATTCTGACCAAACCTCGGTAAATACAAACTGCAGGTGCTGGTGTCTGGGATTCACCTTGGTGAATGGCATAGATCAGCCTGATTTCATTTGGAAGTCATCCAGGGTACTTCTAAAACATGAATAGGCACAACAACAGCACTGATGAACTAGTGCCTGTTGCTGTTACATTAAAAGTAATCGACAATAAGCCAGCAAAAGAGCTCAGGAATTCATTACCATATCCTGTGGGAAAGGATTACTGGTACAAATTTGAAACGCCCAGAGTCCCAAAGTTCTTCTAGATGTTCAAGCCTTTCCTTAGCATGAGTTAATTTTCCTGGGAATTACATCTTTTTTCCTGAGAATAAGCCCTTCTGCAAGCATTTAGAGGTCATCCCTCCCCACAGCACTGAAGCTAAAACAAGACCAGCCAGTGTTTCCAGAAGTACATCCACTCTAACTGAGCCCAGTGCATCTTGTGCTGCTGAGGGTCAGAGAAGCTCCCTGGTACATCCGTGCTTTGTGCCTTAGGCTGGATCTGAGCAGAAGCTTGATGCTGTGCATTTCAAGATACTTCATAACAAGGAAGGGCACAGAGCTGGGCTGCTTACAGGGGCCTGAATTCAGCTGATCAGATCTCTTCTGACAGAATTCTACCAGAGAAGCCTGGTGGATATTACATGGGTGTGAACATTGTACTGGAGGACAAATGCTGTGCTCTTCCACTTGGCCTGCAAGGCTCATGGGATGGGGCTGTGACCCACAGCACCCGGCATTCCCAGAAGGCACATCCAGACAAAGTGCCCTGATGATGGAGTCACCTTTCATTCTAACAGTGTCCCCCGCTGACAAGTATCATCTGTACAAAAAAGCTGACAAAGAGAACATAGGTGGGAAGAAGACACGTGCAATTATGGCTTCTGTCATATAATATACTCAGCCTCAAAAAACAATGGAAGACAATGAAACCTAAGATAGAGCAACAAAGGTGACGGCTCCACGATTACTCCATTTGTGCAGAGTTGAAGCAGGGAATGCAGAGTAACCTCTCTGGGGAAGCAAACAGAAGGGATATACTCAGCTGTGAGGTGAGAACTGCACAGGGCTTGTCCTGAAAAAAGGGACAGGCTGACCCTGTCCTTCCTCTGCCATATCCATCTGCCTTCTTCCTTTTCATTCAGGATAAAGACCATTAAAATGATAAACCACAGGAACATGAGAAGGAAAGAGCATTGGAATTGTGGCTTATGGTTGATTTTCCTTCCCTAGTCCTGTTTCCTTGAGCCTTGATAAATGAATGTCTTCTTATCTGATGGTTCAGTTCATCTGGTGTTGGAAGGAACAAGGTGAATCAGGATAAAGTCTGCAGTTTGAGAGTGCATTGATCCTATCTGCAGGTCACCATGGGAGACAGGGCTCTCTGGAGAGGCCAGGTATGAGGGAATGTCTCTGGCACAGCAGAGGGCTGGAGCCCATGGTTGCCAGGTTGCCAAGAGTCAGTGGCTTGTGTTCCCAGTTGCCAGCTTTTCAGGAGAGGTTTCTTCTGTTTGGCACAAAATCCAGCCCCATCAGGATCTTCTGTACTGCTTGACAGGTCTTGAGCCCTCTTGCCATGATGGCAGGGCTGTGGATGTAGATGTGTTCACATGGGCTACGCCGAGCACATTCATAAAGGAAGGTGCTGGGATGACCAGTGATATGGGCTGGGAAACAGCTGGGCAAACTGGTTCAGCAGAGGCGTGGGGCCTATGGGGCATGGCACAGAGCTGGGACGCCATGGAGCAAGGAGTCCATTAACTTTTCCAATATCTTCTTGTGTGTGCACGTTTGAGAAAAGGAGTTCCCCCATTCCCTTCTGCACTACATGAAAAAATATTTTGCTGGTTGGACTCAAGCCTCCTGCTTGATGATTTCAGTCGATTGTGCTATAAATCCGCTATCCTGAGAAAGTAAGTGCTCATTCCCTGCTCCCCAATCACATACAAACTGGGATATTACAGGCACAGACTTCACTTCACCAGTCTGGGCAGCTTTGCTCCTTCCTTGCTTGAAAACCACCTCTGCCCCCAAACAGCCCTGAGGCCCCGTGCCTGCTGTTTCTCGTTCTGACCCTTTTGTGGCAGGAGAAACAAAACCATGGGCAATAACCAAAAGGAGGTTTCACCCAAGATTTGTACAACAGCAGGACTGGTTCTTTTTGGTTTGTGCTTTCTTTCTCGATAATCCCTGAAATTTACTTCACTTTTTTTCTTGGCAAGCAGTGAGCTGACATCACCATGACTCTCTGATCTCTGTTCTGTGAGTTGCATTATCCTAGTTCACCCTCGCGCCGTCCATCCTTGATTACACCACCTGTGCATCATTTTGCCTCTACCAACAATGGACTGCAATCTGCTGTTGATGTGCCCTGTCACTCAGCACCATTATTGCCCCTTTGAACTCTCCAAGGCAGCTTCAGTCCTTTACTGCCTTAGTGTCATAACTAATTCTGTCCCATCACTTCTCTGTTCTTTGTCAGACAATTTATGAAGATGCTGAAAAACACAAACCCTAGTGCAGCTCCTGAGGAAAGTATCTCATGTACCTCCCTCCCCCTTGAAAACTGACCTGTTATCCTACCTTCCATTGCCTGTTTGCTTAACCATGGAGATCAGCATCTTATAACATGAGACAGATTAAGAAGATTTGGTACAGGACCTTGTCCAAAGCTTTTCGGGATCTGGGTACACTATGTACATAGGCTGAGGTGCACCCACATGCTTCCTGCCACCTCTGAGGAACAGCAGAAAGGCAAAACTTCTGCCCAGAGCAGAGTTGTGTCTTCCTCTCGCCTCAAGAAATGCTTTTCTTAAGTGTACATCACTGAGAAGGGACACTCACTGCTGAGGGAACCTTCACCCACCACTGAGGAGAGGAGACACTCACTGCTGAGGGGTCCATTGCCCACTGCTGAGGGGACACTCAGGCTGAGGGATCCTTCACCCACTGATGGAGGGGGGGACACCCAGGCTGAGGGATCCTTCACCCCTCGCTGAGGAGGGGGGACACCCATGCCGAGGGTGCCCTCAGCCGACGGGGCTCCTCCTCGAGAGTTGTCTTGCTGGTGGTGCGGGGGCTTTCAGATTTCAGAGTCACTGTTTCGGGATAAAAGTCCTGGGTCTTTGGTCTCGGTCCCTTTTTTGACTCGGTACTGTGGCGCTGCCAGCACTCAGCAGGGATTTTGGGGCAGTGCCATGTGTTTGCTCGAGTGAGGCTGAACGCTGCACAGGGATGATCCTGTCCCTGGCTACACTCCTCGTCCCAGCTTTGCCTGTGGGTTTGTTTCCCGAGCTCAGCCTCATAGTGTGTCCTTGGTTTTGCCTCTGGTAAGGAGTTGCTCTGACCTGTGCCAGGACAGCAGCCCTGTGGTTCGACCAACAATTGTTTGGTGCCAGGAGCTGCTTTTGTTATTGCAGTGAATCACATTTCTTACCAGACCTGCTCATGCCGGGCTGAGCACTGGACAGAGATGGGGAGGCAGATGGTCCTTGCCACATAGATGAAGTAACCCTGGCCACAGGGTGGGAGGGCATCAGTCATTCAGCATACCGGTGTGGTGCGCTGGCAGCGAGTGGTTGGGCACTGCATGGGGTTTGGGATGGACGGGTGGGGAGACTGGGATGGAGATGGAAAATGAGGTGAAGGGTGGGAAGAGGCAGGGAGGTAGGTAGGGAATAGGCAGCCTGGCCCATGCTTGTATCAGTGTTGAGGTAGAAGATCTGCATGGAGTCCCGTTAAGGAGCGGGTCTTGGCTGGGACCCACCAAGGCTCCTGCCAGGCGCTAGAAGCTGCATGGCACCACTGCTGGGCGACGTGCTGGCACACTCTTCCTCAAGGCTTGTGCACAAGGCTGGTGGTCCCCCAGGACTGGGTGCTCAACACAAGCCGGGGTGGGGTTGCCCCTGAGGTTTTGCCCCTGAGGAGTTGCTCTCTGACTTGCCACAGACCAGAGTCTGTGGGTGTCTTTGAGATACCATAACTCCCTTTTGCACTGCAACCTCTTTCTTCTCCCCCTCCTATTCAGACCTATCCTTCTCTCCATGTCCTCTTCTTGGTCATTCCCCAATGCTGTTTTCCTGCTGCTGAGTCCATTTCTCTTGCTTAATACTCCTTACTCATTTGCCAGCTCCAAGCACTGATCTGGGATTTCCCCATTTTTACCCCTTCTGGGATGGCCCTTTCTCTGCAGCGCTCTGTGATTGTTTCCTCTTTCCCTTGGCATTTGTTGGGGCAGTTGAGTTCACAGGGAGCAGGAATGTGCCCTGGAGTAAAGCCTACCCTATGCCTTCCTCCACTCAAACCCCTGCCACTTTGTGGGGGGAGCTGACCCAGTCTTGGGCCCTGCAGCCCGAGCAGTCCTCCCCCAGGAGGGGGGAGCACAAAGAACAATCCCCGCAGTGAACTGTGCTACCAGTGGCAGATTAAAGGCTGATCCCAAAGGCTTGCAATGGGTCAGAGTCTATGAACACAAAGGGCTTTAATGCAGCCAGGCTCAGGAGGGATCAGTGCTCCCATGGGATGGTGTTCAGAGCTAAAAGGGCATGGGTGTTGCAGGGGGTATGTGTCTGGATGGAAAAACCAGGGTTGTGCTGGTGAATATAGGGCTGGGATGGCACAGCTCTCCTATAGAGAGACTCTTCATGGTGCTTGGCAGAAGGATGCTTGGGGTTGTGCACCCCACTGCATGGATCCCATGCCTGTGCCATGCTTGCCACAGACTGGCCTGAGGAGGTGGCCATGGGTAGCATGAGCACAGTGACACAGCCTGGGTACCATCATCAGGTTATTGCTTTCAGTGGACGTCTTGCTTGGACGTCTTTTGTAGGCTGAGACCTGGCTGCTGTGGCTGGTCCCTGCTTTGGGACCTACACTCTGTGTATCTCTGTGTGCCCTGGTACCTCCTGGCTCTGCATCAGAACAACATCCAGCTTTCCCTCTTCTCTGGACCATGAGCACCACTGGTTCCCTCACAGCCTGGGACTGATCTGCATACAGGCTTCATCCTTAGGGGCACAGCAAGGTGGTCCTGCCCTGGCATCCCCTGTGAACTGGCCTCATTCCACAAGGCTTTGACCCAGGTCTGGCCCAGAGCTGGATCCCAATAGGGAAAGGAGGCTCTGGCAGTATCCCACTGCTCCCAGTGACTGAGCACAGGGCATGGTATGCCCAGTCGATAAGAGCGCAGGATGTCTGAGCTAGACGTGAGCCTGCCACCCTGCCCACCCACTGCACACAAGCCATCGAACTTTTGCTGGAGTTCAAGGTGAGCAGGCAGCACCAATGGCTGTGTTGGTGCCAGGCAGCATCCACGCAGTGAATGGCAGACATGTTTCAGTGTTGTCAGGTGCCCTGCAACAGCTTCAGGCTGTGTACCCCCTAAAATGTCAAAAGCTGAGGATGGAGGGGGCAGACCTATAGGGCAGACCCTCTGGTCTCCCTCCTCACTGCCTGGCTTTGCCGAGGGGTATCTCTTGCTCAGTGCAAATGATCCTGAGTCCCTTGAGTGCGTGGTCCATCCCTGTGTCTCCGTGGTGAGGTTTCCCGGGAGCAGCCTGCTGCATCGGTGCCTTTCCTACGTGGGATTAGCAGCGGCCTGCGGTTGTGCTGGCTCCTCACCCTGCTGAAAGTTGCTCCTACCCTTCCTCCCCAGCTGCAGGACATGCTGAGCAGCACGCTGGTAATGGCAGCGTCTGCCTGAACGCGGCAGGAAAGTGTTGTTGGATGGTGTTGGATGTCAAGGAGGGAAGGGAGCTGGCGCTTACGGCAGCGCCAGTATCCCAAAATGGGAGGGCCGAGAGGGCGTGAGCAACAGGAGAAAGCCCGAAGGAGGGAGTGCGTGAAAGGGGGAGACTCGGCTGGATTGCAGGCTGCTGGGGGAAGGGGGGGGTCGCATTTAGTGTTCAGCTGGACTGGAGGGACTCTGTGTGGCTGAGCACGGAGGATTTCTCCTCTGCAAGGGCAGGCAGCTCCTTGTTGATACCCTACTACATTTTCTTGCTGGAACTCCTGCAAGGAGTCCTCTTGCATGTTATATCCCAGTGTGCTCACAGCAGCAGCAAGGTCCCCCCACGCTTTTGGGAGTGTTTTGTAGTCCCTCCCAGGCCTGTGGGTGCTCAGAGGTAGGGCAAGGTGTGCAAAGAGCTGCAGCACCCACTGCCGAGGTGCAGCCATGTCTGTTGTGGTGAGTGGCAGCAGTTCAGCAGAAAGGAGACTTGGCACCACACAGATTTCCAAAGGAGAAGACGTGCTCCGGCGGCGAGTGTGGGAGGCAGTCTGAAATTATGCAAATCGACATTTGGGCAGGGCAGTGGGTTAATGTTCATGGCAAAGGTCTGCGAGATTGCGAATGCCCCCACGTGGAAGGGACTGGAGTATTGCAAGGCTCCTCCGAGTCATGCTGAGGCCAGGGCAGATGCTGAGAGCCCGACTCACTGCCTGGGCTGAACTCGCCTCGATCCTCTCTTGCAGCACACGGTGCCAAGGGGCACCAACCCTGCACAGCTGGCCTTGGGAGATGCCTCCCTGAGTGGGTGGCCTGGCTGTGCTGTAAGCTGCGCCCAGATCCACAGGATGGGAAAACGTAATTCATGTGGCTTCACTGCATAAGTAAGTTCTCATGGGTCCTCTTGGCTTTGATGCCCGGGAAAGTCCATTGCATTGTGGTGGATCGATCTGACTCCTGGGTGTACTGCAGCCTTCGGAGTGTTCAAAGCTGCTGAGCTGAGCTGGCAGGGAGCTGAGAGGAGGGTCTGGAACCCCCTTGGCTGTGGGAACAGACAGACACAGGATGACGTGAGAGCCTGAGGTGGATGGCACAGTGCTGACACAGCAGGGCAGGTGCCGGCACGGTGCTATTGTTCTAATCTACGATACGATGTTTGAGTTGCTTTCTGTCAAGGCAGAGTCCCTGGAGGTGAGCAGAAGGCGAGGTGCTGGGGCGGGCCATGCCGGTTGAGGCATGTGCAGTGAGCCAAGGCACCGTGTGCCAAATCCAGGCTTCTGTGCCTTACCCAATGCGAGTGCCCCTTGGGGAGGCTCCCCATGCCGATAGGCACTCTTATGTGGCTCTTGTGTGCAAGCCATGACCACCTCATGCAGACAGTGCCAGGTGGGCAGGAGAGCAGGGACAGGGTGAGGGAAGATACAGGGTGTTTCCATAGGAGGGTCAGTGTACTCTCGATTTTGATGCATAATCAGTGACTGGAGAGCAGGTTACCTTTGTGTGAGCAGGGTGGGCAGGATGAATCTCAGCTTGCTGCAGCACAGCTGGGTGCATCCCAGAGCAGTGCTGTAGGCATGGAGAGGGCACTGCAGCCCGTCCCAGGGCTCACATGTTCCTGTTGACTTAGGCAGCAGTGGCTTGCCAAAGCCCTTTGCTTTCTGCCCCTTCTTTATATGCCTTTGGGAGTACCCTGTGCCTGGGCAAGTGACTCCTGAGCATCGAGCATACCTCCCGAGTGTCAGAAGCGCTGTAGGGATGAGTCACTGTCAATGCTGGAGGGACCCCCGAGGGCTGTTCTCATCTCTGCAACTCCTGGTGCCCTAAGCACCCTCCAGCTCTTCCCCAGCCCAGTTTTGCTGTGGCCATCCACTCTCCAAGGCAGCAGCTGCACCGAAGGTCCCCAGCAGCACCCATGCCTGGATCCTTGCTGCAAGGAGGGCAGTATCCTGCTGGGCTTGGGCCTCGTATAGGACATCTGGGCCTGGGAAAGTGTGCCTCTTCCTTTCTCACCCCTGAGCTGGAATCTGCTTCTATTAATAGCAAGTGGCTGTCGATAGCTGTTGTCAGCAACAACGATGGGGATGGGAGCAGTGCCTGCTGAGCCCCTCCTGCATCCCGGGCAGGCTGTCAGGCATTTGGGCCTGCCAAGGAATAGAGATGGTAATCAAGGCTGGACTGTACTGGCTAAATGCTCCTCCTTGTCCTTGCACCCTGGGGAGCTGATAGAAGCAGGTGTGGATGCTGCCCCTTACTGCATGCAACCCTTCACCCCAAGCCTGTCCTGACCTGGCACCCTCCATTCCTGCCCTTCTGGACTGGGATGTGCCAACAGCCTTGTCTGCAGTGACGAGCATGCTGGTAAGGACAGGTCAGGGGAGGAGCCCGTGAATTACCTGTTGTGCCAGTCAGGGCAGGGGCATAATCCTTATGGGCTAAATTTCTCTGCACATCCAAAACCCCACAGATCCAAATTCCCCTGCAAAGGGTTGCCTGGAGCTGGTTGCAGGCAGAAAGTCTGGTGTTAGCCAAGGTGTTTTGGTCAGGGGTATCTGAGAAGAGTTTCGGAGGCACTTCTAAGGCCAGCTCTAGTGACATGCTGGGAGCCTGAGCTGTGCTCGCAGCTCTAGAGGAGAGCGATGGTGCAAGGGCTGCTGTGTGGATCACTGGTATGTGCTCAGGACCTGCCCCAGGAGGGCTTTGCTCCCTCTAGATCTGCAGACTGGGGACACCCCGAGCCGTGGGAGGCTCAGGGCACACCAGGGGACATCCTGCCCTGCCACAGCCACAGGGTGCTCCATGGGGGACATGGGACTTGCAGAGGACCTGGCAACAGGCTCCTCCATCCTCCCTCCTGCTTTTCCTAAAGAAGGGTTTGTTCATGATAGGACCCTTATGTAACTCTGCATGGGGATTTGTGTGGTCGAGTGAGTTGGGGCAGGAGGCTGCTGTGACAGGAGCTGGGTGTTTGGTCTGGCACGTTTTCCTGTGGCAGTCTGCCCCCATTGTAGGGGCACTCACTGTTGAGGAAGACAAGGTTTTGGTGCTCATTTGCTTCCTCTGCTGTGAGTCCCAGGGCTGCTTTCTCTGGTGGGAGGAGAGTGTCTGCACAATGCAATGCTGCTCAAGCTCCTTATGGTGTGGGAGCTGCTCTTCCCCACACCCTCTCCAGTACTTCAGCATTGCAGGAGTGTCACCAGGACAGCCGCTTCCCTGGCTGCACTTCCTTACAGAGCCTGAACAGGGAAGCTGCAGACCTGCCTCATTAAAGTGCTTTATCTTGGGATGTGGGATGTTTTGGCTGCTCTGGAGCTGCAAGAGCACTGGTACAGCTGCTCAGTGACGGAAGCCAGTATCTCTGATTTTTCCATTATGAGGATGATAACAAAGTGTCAAACCCTGGAGTTTTCCCTCTGACCAACAACTTTGAGAGACCTGGCCCTGCTAAGACGAGACAGTGCCCTCTGGATGTATCCCCCTTGCTGGGGCAGGGGGAAAAGCAGGAAAATTAAGTCAGGGAGGAGGATTGAAGGCAGTGGGAGCCCGAGACCTGCTGCCAGGGCTGGGAGTGCTGCCTTGCAGAGGTGTGTTTGCTGCCAACCTTTCCCTTCCATTCATGTGGTTTTTTTCTTTTTTTTTTTTTTTTGTCAAGGTCCTGGCCACAGTCACTGGAGCTATGAAGGTAAATACCCTGCAGTTACTCCTGCTTTTTTCCTACCACCTGGCAGACTCTGGGCCTGAGCCAGCCATGGTTAATGATTACAATGCTCCTGTACGCACTCTGTGTCTCACCCTTCCCACCTGCCTGACCCTGATGCTTCAGCGGTGCCTAAACCTGGGCATGGATGGGCTGAAAAGCTGGGAATTGCTCTGATTTGAGCAGGAAGCAGTGGCTCCACCAAGGGTTTCTCCAGCCCCCTGGGTGTGGGGGGATTCTCCTTGGGGCAAGGCTCCTCCCTGAACAGAAGCTTTCCTGATCATGTGCCAAGTGGGAAAGCAGCTGGGCGCTCCGGGCTGGACTTGCAGCCCATGCTGGGACTTTTACCTGCCCAGGGATTACCTTGTGTCCTCACCTCTGTCCTCTGTCACCCTCCCTCCCCACCCTGCCTTGCCCTGACCCCCCATCATGGCTTGGAGGACTTTTCCACAGCCCCCATGATGGGCATTACTGCAGTGCTAGCACAAATGCATCCCTTCCTGGGGCAGTGGTGGGCCAGGCTCCAGCACCATCACTCTGCTTGGGACCAGGGCCTGGCTTTGACCTGCTAATGCCCAGCTCCATCTTTATGGGGGTCCTGCAAGGGCCTGGGCTGGGCATGATCCTGGGTTTGCACTGACCCAAGGTGTGGTAGAAGCAGCTCCCTGCAGTGCAAGAGGAAGTTTCTGGGCCATCAGCTGTGCTTATCTGAGCTATGGCACTGGGAAGAGGTGACAGGTTAAGCAGCCACCGCAGCCATGTGAGCTGGCCCTTTGCAGGACTATACCAGTGCAGTTAACAGCTGGGAACCTGTCCTGTGGCTGTCAGCTCGCGTGATCCCAGCAGCACTGTGGTACCTTGCTCGAGTAGCAATGCCTGCGAAGCGGTGTGTCAATACCTGCCAGAGGCCAGGCTGTGCAAGGCAGCAAGTGTGTGATGAGCTGCAGAGCAGCAGCTCCTCAGCTTGCCAAGTCCACTTGTAAATGATCTTCTCTCACTCTTTCCAAACACCCCAAAAATAGACTTTCCTGGCACTCACTATGCTCTGAGACCTTTCCGGGTACAGCTGCATGCAGTCACATGGTAGCACAGAGCTGTTCCCAAGCTAACTTGATGGAAACATAACCTTACATGCATGGCTTATTTCCTGGCCAGTGCCTGTCCCCTTCCCCAGCACCCACCAAACCTTGTCTCTGGCAGGCTCCTTGCCCAAGCAGTCTCACTGGCACTCCCTCCCTTCCTCCTTGTACCAGACCGGGAGCACTGGGGTGTGGACTACCTGGACTGTGGGGGCAACGTGCAGTCACCAATCAACATTGACACAGCCAAGACCATCTTCAGCCCACAGCTGCGGCCGATTCAGCTCTCTGGCTACAGCCTGCCTGCCAACGAGAAGCTCAGGCTGAGGAACAACGGGCACACAGGTGGGTGCAAAGGCACAGGCAGAGACTGGAGTGCAAGCAGAGGCTGCTCAGCATCTCCCAGCAGGACTGGGCTTCTCTGATGCCCTTCCCCTGGGCTCTGGGAAGGGGAGTCTCTTGCAGGCTGCAGTCATGTTGCCTTCAAGGCCAAAAGGGAAGTGTCGGTCTGTTGAAACTTCACACGTCCATATGCTGTCCTGGCTGGAGGGGAGAAACCAGGAGATGGAGAATTTGCCACTCACTGCCTTTAGGAGCTGGCTCCAGGAATTTCTTAAAACCCACGTTTCCTTTAAAAATGTGTCCCTGGTATTTCTGATGTGGGTTGGCAGTCACTGTTCCTCCCCTGCATTTCACTTTTAAAGGACTAGTCAGTATCTGATGTGACTTAGCCTTTAAGGTACCTCAGACTTCTAGGACACATCATTGGCCAACTTCTTTAACTCTGTGCTTCAGGTTGCTATCTCCAGATCTTAAGATATTTTTTTATATTTTTTTTTGTTTCCCTTGTCCAGTTTTATAATATTTTTTTTTGAACGGCTGGACACAACTCACATTATTTTAGTATCAGTCTCACCATGCCAGATATGGAGGAAAACCACATCTTCCTGCTCACCACCCCACAGCTGGAGATCCTGGTTGCTACCAGCTTTTTCTGGGAGCAAGCCAAGTGTTTTGTGCATGCTGGTGTCTGCCAGTCCCCACGCTAAGAAAAGGTGGTGGAGAAAGGGACTTAAAAACTCACTGCTGGTGTGATAAAGCACCCCCTTGCCCTGGTAGCTAGCAAAATGGACCTGACCTGTGTATACAGCAAACTCAACAGGTTGGACTCGCTGTGCATGGTCAGATCAGCTGCACTCTGCATGCACAGAGCTTTATATTATGGCCTTCTGCCCTAGCGTGCCTGCAGAGTTAAACTAGTTGAGCTCACTAGTTGCTATTTTAGACACCCTGGCATCTGGTGTTGCTTGGTGTTTAGAAAAGCATTTTCATTGGGGTGGGGAAGTAGTTTCTCACATGCTTATAAGATGCCTTTTTTCATTCTGGCAACTAGCTGTCTGCTTTATGAAAAGCCATAAATAAATAAAAAGTTGCAAGTCCAGTAAGACACATGAACAGTCACTCCTTTTTGTAATACAAAGTGTGTATGCTGTATAAGCTTTTTCGAGGTCCTGAAAATGACTCGGGTAGCTAGTAGAAGGAAGGCAGTGATTTAGATATCTGCTTTTACATTTCTCTCAGGTAGGGAGCAGTCTCCCACTTCCCGTATTTGAGTTTTGTATCTCTGAACCCAATGGCAGGGAACACACGAGAGGACAAATGACTCATCACAGCCCTGTTACGTAGATAGTCCTGAAACTGTGCCCCTAGCTCGGTGATGTGACTAAGGGACACTTCACCTATAAAGAGGGAGGAGGGCAAAGTGTTGACATTAAAAATGAGGAAAAGGTGTTAGAAGTACCTAGAAAAGTGCTGAGAAGCCTTTCCCAGGTCCAAGGATGCTTCTGGTATTTTTGCCATGTGTCCAAGTTATTCAGCTTTTAGATTTGCCACACTGCTGCATAAGTCCAAGATATTTGGCTAAACCACATGAAAGTAAAAGATAAAGCCAAGTATATATTTACCATGCCCAAAGCAGCAAAATTTTAGCTCTTAATGCTTTCAAAAGATTTAATGCTTCCATGCCACCAACTCCAGTGCTGTCAGACACTCACAGGCTGCTTTATGCGAAAGGTCCCAGCTCGACAAGTGCTGCAGTGCTCTCTGTCCAACTGCCCTGCTCTTATAGGTATTGACCACTCTGCCAATATCTTTCCGCATGAATTTTGTCTACGATCTCTTTTTATATTTACTGAATAAATTGTTGGATAACATTTGACTCTGAGCTGGCCCCTGTGAGTCTCTGCAAAGGAGCTCATCGCTTTTCAGCATTTCATGGCAGCTATTTTTGAAGCTTATGTATGTACTGAGATGTCCTGCAACCTGAAGTTGAAAGTTGAACCCTGCTGCATTGGCACAGGTCTGGGTATTGGCTTGCCTGTAGCCTCATGAAAGCTGGAAAGCAAGTTTGTTGTGACCAGTTTCCACAAGCTGAGGGTTACTCTTTCCCTTTGAGATATCTCCTCTGTGTACCTGTGGGATGGACTGAACTTTGTGTTTTACTGACCAACCTCTTCCTTCTGCTTCTGCAGTTCTCCTTGAGCTGCCTGAATCACTGGCCATCACTGGTGGCTATGCCCAGCAGTACCGAGCTGTGCAGCTGCACCTGCACTGGGGCTCCTTGTCGGGACCTGGCTCAGAGCACACTGTCGATGGGCGCCGCTTTGCTGCAGAGGTAAGGAACCCTCGTGGTGGCGGATACATCCTCCCCTCTCCTGATGCTGGGAAGGGAAGGTACTGGAGTGCTGCCATGCTCCTAGCCCAGGGCCCTAGTTGTCACTGGATGAATGCTGTAACCCCTGGCCAGGATCCCTTCTCCCTGGGCAGCTCCACAGCAGTAGAGTTCAGTGTAGGATGCCAAGCTTTGGTGCTGAGCCAGACACGCAGCAGCCTGTGGTGCAGAGGCGAGTGGGAGACCACCCTGCAGGTGGGCTGGGGCTGGGCGAGTGTGAGTGGTGCAGCCTGGCCCCACGCTGCAGCCTGGCCCTGGGCTGATGGAGCAGGAGCTGTGGCAGTCCCCGGGATGGGGGAGCTAGCTCCTTGGGCGGCTCTGAGCAGCCTGCTTTGGGAGCTGCAGGGACTGTTTACTCTGTACACACTGTCCTCCTGCTCTGCCAGCTCCCATCTGGTTTTATCTCTCCTTCTCTAGCTGCTGTCCTCAGACTGAGCCTTGCTCTGTAGTACGACCCCCTGGCATCTAGGTCAGAGTGCGGGTTTGCTTTCCTTGACAAGGGAATTTCCTGCAGGCAGACCTTCACACTTGCTGCTTTGCAGCATCACATTTTCTTGGTCCCACCAGCATATTTCCCTCCTAGGAGGGGTGCTTATCATGGGTGCATGTCTCTCCTGGCCCTTGCTCTGGCAGGCTGGAGCCCTGTAGGGGTGAGCACCTCCTGGAGGTGCCTGTCCTGCATCGGGGTTGCATGGTTCCCTTGCAGATCCATGTGGTCCACTACAACACCAAGTATGACACCTTTAAGGAGGCAATGGTCCACCCAGATGGCCTGGCTGTACTGGGAGCCTTCCTGGAGGTGAGTTCCATGGATCATCCCTGGGTGAACTGAGAGAAGGCAGGACTGGGATGGGCAGAGTCATGCACAGTTTTGGGGACTGACAAAGGTGCAAATGCTCCTGGGGAGAAGGGGAGAGAGGGCAGTTAAGAGAGCAGAGCAACCCTGAGAGGAGGAAGGGGGTCACCAGGATAGGGTGCCTCTCGCAGGGAGTGACACCTTCCTGCTGGCACTGCTGACACCAGCTGGTCTCTGTTCAGCCCCTGTCCTTGTCATTACTGTGGGGTCTCTCTGTTGCAGGTTGGGCCAAGGGAAAACCCATACTATCAGGAAATACTTGAGCATCTGCACAAAATCCAAGAAGAAGGTAAGGCCCTGCCCCACCTAGTACGTGTCTCAGGGGCTGCAGCCCAGGAGAGAAACCTGCTGCATGGCAGAGAGAGGCTGCAGCAGGTGTTTGCTGTGTGTATGTGAGAAGGGGAGCATTGCACAGCTTGTACAGAAACAGCTCTCCAAGGTGTCCTCTGCTCACACGTGCTTTCCTCTGCCTCCAGGGCAAACCCACTGCTCCTTCTCCAGGGCAGCAGTGGCAGCAGTGTGGACCCTGGCACATGCAGTGGCAGGCTGCCCATGATCTCCATGTGGTCCTGCCGGATGCCCTCCAAGGGGTTTCTGTGATCTCACTCCCGTGGTGTTTCTTCTCCCAGGTGAGGAAGTCTTGGTGTCTGGATTCAACATCGCAGGTCTGCTGCCTACCAACCTGAAACTTTACTTTCACTACAACGGCTCTCTGACCACCCCTCCCTGCTACCAGACAGTGAAGTGGACAGTCTTCAACCAGACCATGATGCTCTCTCATGAACAGGTCTGTCAGAGCAGTGAGCTCAGCCTCTCCCTGCAAGTGTGCACCATCCGTGCCAGTCACCTGGGGCTTGCCTGGCTCCCAAAAGCAGCGTGCACCCTGCTCTGCTCACACCATTCTCCTTACAGATGTCAATGCTGGTGATGAGCCTGAGAAACGACGACAACAAACCTCTGCAGAACAATTTCCGGATGGTGCAGGACATGCACGGGCGACGGGTGCTGGCGAGTTTCCAGACCACCCTCTCTTCAGCGAAGCAGCTGCCTACTGGTAAGGAGCACGTGAGTGTGCTCAGGCTGCACCCAGCTGCAGGGGTGCAGAGATGGGGTGAGAAGCAGGAGTCAAGGCTTGGTGTCTCTTACAAAAGTGCAGCATTTGTATGGAGTAGCGCTGCCTAGCAGGTGACTTATTGCAGCACTGGTCTTGGTGTCCTGCTCTCCCTCATTTCTGCGCTTCTCTCACCCTGCCTGGGGAAGATCGGTTTCTAGGAACTATTTTATCCTTGGCTTTGCAGAAATAACAGTAGTGGGACTAGGGGATGTGTATTATCAAGGTCTTAGCATCCCAGCTAGCTGCTTCACCCCCAAATGCAATAGCTAAATTCAGTAAGAGCTGCAGAGGTACAGGCTTGCAGCGAGCACCCCACCACCAAACCTTGTGGGAAGGGCAGTGTAGGGGACCCCTCCTGAAGGCTGTGCTCTGCCAGTGGGGCCATGCAGCCATCTGGCCAGGCACATGGTCCCCTGCCTGAGGCATCCCTGTCTGCCCGTCCTCGGTTTGTCCTCGAAGGCCTTTCTTGCACTGGTGGCTTCCAGCGATGAGTAGAAATTCCTGTTAATACTCAGGTGTGACTATCGCTCTGCATCGCTGAATTCTTGCCTGTTGCTGCTCTCTGAGGTCACAGGGGTTTTTCTGTCCCAACATCCTGTTCCTTTTCTGTTTTGATAGCATTTCCTACACCTTGTGTCAAGGTGACTAATAGAAGCAGCACACAGGCTTGGTCCCAGGCCCTTGGGCAATGCCTCCGTAACCACACACCTGTGGTGCAAGGCACTTCCTTTCACCATCCCACCTGCAGCCAGCTCACTAACAGCTGCAGGCTTTTAATCACCGTGGTCTTCAGCCTGGCTAGCAATTTCCCGTGTGGCACTGCATCAAATGCTTCACTGAAGTTGGGAGAGATAAAATCTACCACATTTTCTTTGTCTAGAATATCACTTATCAAAGAAGGATATCGGGTTAGGCTGGCATGCTCTATCTTTGGTAAACCTGTTAGATACTTTATCATATTTTCCATTTACCTCCAAGCCTTTCTTTTAACACTTTCATGCAGAAGCTGTTCCAAAGCCTCCAGCCGCCAAGGCTGAGGTGAGGGGGTAGTTGCCCAGCTCCCCTTTTTTTTTTTTTTTTTTTAATCCTTTCCTTATTTGCTATTTCTATCCAACAACTCCCACTTTAACAAAGCCACAAAGCCCTTATTCCTGGTGTGCCAGGACACTGTCCCAGTACTCCTGGGTGAGGTTACTGGACCCCACCTTGAATGTATGGGGCTGTTGGTGTTCTCCCCACCTCAGTGTTGATAACTGCTTGCTTTATCCCTGGGACCACTGAGTGCCAAGACTGAGTGCTGTGGGGTCACATCTTGCTTCGCTTGCAGTTGCACCTCCTGCACCCATGCCTGTTGATCTTTCCCCAGCCACCCCCAGTTGAGAACAGCCACTCCTGCCCCTGGCTGCTGGGTGAAGGCGGCGGCTTCCCTGCAGTGGCTACGCAGCTGAATACAGCCCACAGATAGTGCCACTCTGTGCGCAATACCTGAGCCGTGTACAGATGATAATACAGCTCTTTAAAAACCACGCTGTTGCACTGGGTAAATATTAGCCCAGCACAGCTCCTGCCCAGCATGTTGGGCCACCGAGCCATCCCCGTGCAGGATGCCATGTTGGCAACAGCTGCTCACCTTCTGGGTAGCTGCTCACCATCTTGCTGCAGGCAACTGTCCCCACGGTTGCTGCCTGCTGGGCTCACCCCATGCCCCTCTCCGGGGTCTTCTGCAAGGTTTGGTGCATTCATGGCAGCACTCCGCACCCTCCCTGCCTGCTTCCTGGGCAGTGGCAACAGCAGTGGGGGTGTTTCTGACTGGGCTCAGCAAGGCTTCTGTGTGGGCTGTGATTCAGGGACACTGCCCCCCCCCCCTTCCCTCAATGCTTCTCGCAGGCTGTCAGGGCTAGGCTTCTTGCAGCAAGATGTTGTGAGCTGCTGGGGACCTGGCAGGCAGCTCTCCCCTGCCTGCTTACAAGCAATGGGCAGTCTTGCAGGCAGCCCTGCTTTGGTGGTGAGGCCTGAAGCCCTGCAGGCTTGACACTTCCCTCCCCAAACACCTAAGGCAACTTGTTGACCATGCTGTCTCTCTTTTAGGTAATGATGACTCAGCAGCAACAGGTAGGTGAGGGGCTGGCCTGAAGGAGGACAAGTGGCTGGGGGTTGTACCTGCCAGGGAAAGGGGGGTCCTGGCAACTGTGTGATGAGCTGGAGGGCAGGCAGCCACAGTGGCTTTGCGGGGCTGCCCTAGCATCTGTGCAGTTGGTTCTCATCCTCTCATCTTTGTCTCCTTTGCAGAGGGACACTCCAGCTCTTCATTTCATGCAGGTAAGCATGCTCAGCCACGGCTGCTGCCTTCCTGTCCCTTCTGCTTTTGGGCTACAGGCCTGCCTCAGCTTCGCCCCATATCCTTCAGCCAGGAGCCTCAGGACCATCTCCAGGTTAACATGCCTGTGCTTGGCTTGCAGGGGACGTGCTGGCTGTCCTCTTTGGGATACTCTTTGCCATCACAGCACTGGCCTTCCTACTATACATCTACAAGCACCGCAGCCAGAACACACGGTGAGTGATGGGGAGCTGCAGGAGGAGGGGGCTCGGTGGGGTAGCACCAGTCTGGGGCATGAGAAGTGGGGGTTAAGAGCGGTTTCTTGGGCACCAACGTGGATTAGCCTGCTCTTAACACTCCTTCCCTTCCTCCCCCACCAGGCTGGACTCACCAACCAAATCCAAGGTCATCTACACAGCAGCCACCACAGAGAACACTGCGTGAGCTGTGCACCTCTGCTGTGGTCCCAGCCCCCCTGATTCAGTCTGCCACCCCACATCCCCTCACTGACCCCCCTGGGCCAAGGGAAGGCCAGTGCTTCAGCATCCCCTGGCTGCCCACACAGACTGTTTGCCTGGGGCAGCATCTGGCCCCAGTAGATATTTTTGTTATAAAAAAAGGTAAAAACGTGGAAAAAAAAAAGTAAAAGCCTCCCATGGTGCCAGTCCTCTCTGCTGTTCTTGTGTGAAGCTGTGGGGCAGGAAAGAGCACTGGTGGAGCTGGACCCACAGCAGAAAGGGGCTCACAGGGACCCCTTCCTGAGCAGCAGAGGCAGCCTTGGCCTCCATGCCCCGGGCAGAGCTCCAGAGCAAGCAGCGCAGGGCTCCTTGCACAGCCCAGCCCTGCCCTCCATCGCTCTGGGACTTCTTCCTCCTCCTGTTTGTGCAAAGCGTTGGAAAAACATAGCTGCATCTTCGTAGGGCTGGAGAAAGGCAGAGATGAAGGTGGCAGAGCCACTGCTTCCACACAGGCCAGCCCCTACCCTGCTCCCCTCTGGCTCTGCCGTAGCTGGGGTGGTCCCAGATCCATGGCTGCCTCCCACTGTTCCTGGTGGCCCCATGGAACTCTGGCTACACCAAAACCAAGAGAAACAGGCCAAGTCCAGGAGAGGGGAGGAACCTGCAGGTGTCTAGCTCTCACCAGCCTCCACCCCAAAGCTTGTGTAACTGGAGCCCAGCCCATGTTAGGATGGACAGAGCAGGAGCAAGACCCCCAGGCACTGGGGAGTCTGCAACTGCCAGACCCTCCCCCCACCAGTCATACCAGCACAAGCCCCTGCCACCACTGCTGCAGAGTGCTTGCACCCTTCCCACAAGGGAGGCACCACTGGCCACACACAGCCCCGCTTGTCTGTGGTACTTCTTTTTATTGGTATAAAAGTCCACTGTGGATAAAACTGCCTTCGAAGCCTGATGGCAGCTTCTCCTGCCCAGCCCTGTGGCACAGCATCAGGGCTGGTGCCCGCCTGAAAATCCCCAAGTGCAGGAGAGGGCAATTATCCCCTGGAATGGCCCCTTGAACCCCCTCCCCAAGCTGTGCCAGCACCAGTTGCGGGGTTGCATCTCCTCCTAAGTCTTCCACCACCCTCCACATCTGCTGAGCCCTTTGGGTACTGTCTTTTCCCCATCCTCCTCCCATCCTAGGTGCTGTCAGGCCCTTTGGGTCCCCAAGCACCATCCTCCCTGCACCAGGATGCCAACTCCCTGCAGTTACTGCAGTCCAGAGCTGCAGCCTCCCAGGGCAGCAAGGCTGGGCAAAGAGGTGGAGAAATTAGCACTACAGGGTCAGCCCCAATCCAGAGCACGGCAGCACTTTGCAAAGCCGCTTCCTCCACCCTGCGGTGAGGAGGCGATGCGGGGGCCCCCCGCCTGGCACAGGGGACAGCACATCTGCGGCGGGGGGGAGAAGCGATGGATTTCTTTGGGCTCAGGCCTCCGGCAGTGCAAGGTAGCATTCTTCCCAGGCAGGCTAACTGGGGCTCCCCTCGCAGCAGGGCCAGCAAAGCTGGGTTCCCCCAAAACAGTTGTTCTTTGGGGGCTCCCAAAGCGGTGTCAGAGCAAGCCACACCAGTTGGCTGGCTGCCTCAGATGGACCCAGTGCCTGCCCCACAGGGACTGGCCAGGATCCCCCAGTTCAGGAGAAAAGATATTGCAGAGAAGGTGATGGCCACTCTTGCCACCAGGATGGAGGGAGGGGCAGGGGTGGCTGGGGACAGGAACGTCCCGCAGGACCTCAGGATCCCGGCTGGGGGCTGGGTCCACTCCGCAGACCTGCAGGAACCAAGAGGAGAGGGGGTCAGTTTTCAACAGACTCCTTATCCATCCACTTCCCCCAGGAGAGGCAACAGCCCAACTACAGACCCAAAACCCAGCTTCTCCAGTCTCCAAGGGGATGACACCCTCGTTCCAGCCCCAGGGCCATTCTCTCCGGTACCCAGACGGACCCACAGGGTCCCCCATCTCCTTTATGGAGCAGAACTTACAGAGCAGGAAGCGCCACAGGTTCTGGGCAGATCCCCCTGAGAGCAGGTAAGCCCAGGCAGCAGCAGTGGCCATCAGCAGGTAGGAGGGCACCAGGCTGCCCACATACAGGGGGTTGCAAAACGTCTGGGGACAGAGGTGGGAGAGGAGAGGGGTGAGCAGGCAGGAGAGGACAGAGAGAGAATCGCTGCCTTGACGAGCGGAGCAGGACAGGGGACACCAGCTCCAGGATTCAGTTTATGAAGGGACAGCTGCAAATCCCCCAAACCCAACTGCTCTGCTAGTGCCAAAGGCTGTTTCCCTCCCCTGGCACAGGGACCAGCACAAACCGCAGATATACCCCAATGTAGGTCCTGGCGCAGAGCTCTGTCCCAGCTACTCACCGACCCCGAAACAGCAAGGTGCATGACAACAACTGCTGTGATCTCCCACCAGCGCCGATGCTCACAGCCATGGAAGAAGAGGATTCCCCAGAAGGTGTGAAGGAAAATCAGCACCATGGTCATAAAAGCTGCAGGGAGTGGCAGAGGAGTGTCACCAGGAAACCACCTGCCCTGACCTGGCCTGCAGGCTTAGGGAGGGATGGAGAGGAGCTGGGAAGGGGTAGTCAGGCACTGCTGGGCTGGACTGGGGAGTGCTGAGGCAGACCATGAGTGTGGGATGGGTAGGGGAGAGGAGCCAGGAGGGTCACAGGAGACAGAAGGAAGAGTTTGGCACAGAAAGATGTGACAGGGGACTTTAAAGGGCTCCAATAGGTAGAGGGTGCAGAATGGAGGGGAAACTCCAGTCCCCCCAGGTCTGCTACCTCTGTGGTGGGGCAGAGATGTGGGCAAAGGGTGCCAGTCACCCACCTGAGGTCAGGAAGTAGAGCTGCGAGTCCCCATGTATTCCCACAGTGCCAGGCCCTAACGTGTCTGCCAGGAGATTGATCATGGAGAAGGCGCCACTCATAAGCCCGAATCCCACACCAGCCACTGCCAGGAGAGGGACACTGTCAGACCCTGAGCCTCCCAGGGCCACCCCAGGCACCTCCCAGCCAGCTTCGGTGTGAGAAACCTCCTTTTCCCCCAGCACCGTGCCCAGCCCTGCCTGGGCTCACCCCTGGACCCGCGGTCGGGGTGCTCTGCCCTGTGCAGCACTCACCATATGCCATTTGCTGGATGGAAATGGGGGAGCAGCCATCCTCGCTGAGGGCCACCAGCCCCTCGATGGCCTTCCTGTGGGATGAGAGCATGCTGGAGCCCAGCACAGCCCAGCCACCTCCCAGTGCATGGTGCAGCACCAGGATGGAGCAGACAGGACCAGGGTCTCACTCTGCATCCTCCCACCCTCCCGGTAACCACACACCATGGAGAGCATCCACATGACCACCCTGAACCATCAGACAAACCACGCATGTGAAAATCACACGAAACCACATAGCAAGATTTACCACAGAGGAATGTGAATGCCAGCCGGTCCTGCAGAACAGGGCTCGGGGGAGCGGGACAGCGGGTGCAAAGCAAGCAGCACCCCCGCAGGGAAAGCAGCCCCAGTGCAGGCGTGGGAGGTGTATGCTGGGAGGGTGTACCTGATCCCGCCATTTATACTCTTTAGAAGACTGGAAATAAAAAATGGAGGGGGTGCAGAAAAGAGCTCAAAAAGCTAAGAAAATTCTTTGGGGACAGAAACTGGGAGAGGTGGGATTCATAATTTTTATCAGCTAGAGATGTGGTGGGTGAGGAGGACGCCTGCCGGCCTCTCAGCCCGGGGAGGACAACAGCACTTGCAACCGGAGATCTGCAAGGCAACTGAAATGCAGTGGTTTGTGTCAGAGGCTGCTCCATGGAGCTCTGCTACCCTCTGCCTGCCTGCCTCCAGCAGCGCTCTGCTGCAGGGCACGGTGCCAGCCAGCGTACGGGGCCTTCCCTAAACCCCTTGCCAGCACCCAGCTGGCCAGGAAGACTCAGGGATATGAGGAATGCCAAACCCAGCATCACCTCCCCTTGTCTGCCTGCCCAGCCCCAGCGCAGCGTCCATCTGCCCGAACACAAGACGGGGTACAACATGTGCTTGCTCTGGGCTGGTGGCGCCAGGGAGGCTGGGAGCTGCTGAGGCTGCACTGAGACTTTGCCCTGAGCTGGCCAGGGCACGGAGCACAGGGCTGGTGGCGATCTGTCACCCCACAGAGCCCCAAAACCACCTTCAGGCTGTCCCTGCTCACACAAAACCATCCCTAAGAAAGGAATGAGACTTGCCAGGAGGCGAGGGCAGATCCCTAAGCCTTCTCTGTCCCCCACGCAGTAAAGCAAGCATTTCCTGGTGCCTGGCATCCCTGTGGCGTCCCCCTGGGCTGCAGGAGCACTTCTGGTTCTAGTCACCAGGGCAGAGAGGATGTGACAGGTCCTGCAGCAGCCCAAACCCACAGTCTACCTGTCCCAAATTCAGGGAGATGCTACCAGCCACCTCAGCCCTGGGTCCTCCAGACCTTAGGGCTGCTCTGCTCCACCACCTGAGACCCACCCGAGGTCAACGTACTGACACAGGTACCACCCGCATGCTCCCAGCAAGGACCGAGGCAGCTTGGTGCCACACTTGGCATCCCCCCCCAAGGCAAGAAGCTCCCAGCTGAAATCTGGCACCCACCACGGCCAGGGGAAGGGGCAGTGCTGGAGCAGGGTGGGAGATGTCCTTTACCTGAGGAGCTTGTAGTAGAGGAAGCGGAAGGCCTCCTGCAGCAACACAGAGAACATCACCCCAAATATCAAGAGCCCCTTCTGCAAAGGCTCATCCCGGGGATCGCTGGCTTTAACCGCGATAAACCAGATGAGGGAGGAGAGCAGCAGCGACACCAGCCAGAAGAAAGCCCTGCAAGAGAGAGAGCACCTGCTGGCACCAGTGCTGTGCTGGGACCAGTGCCGTGCCAGTGCCAGTGCCAAGCCCAGGCCCATCAGCACTACACCTGCACTCCTCTGTGTTGGTACCAGCACTGGCAGCTGTGCCCCGCTCTCCTACTGGTACCAGTCTAGACAGGTGGTGCCCACACCAGTACTGCTGCTGTGCCTGCACTCCTCCTCTGCTGGTAACCAGGACTGGCACCAGTGCCCACATTGTGCCTACACCAGTACCAGGTTCATATCCACACCTGACTGGTCCCACAGTAGTACTGGTACCAGTGCCCCTGCTGCACACATGCACCAGTAACACCACCAGCCCTGAACCGAGTACTGGTGCCTCCAATGCACCCACAATGGCATTAGTACTGGTCACCTGGTTCTGCCTCCGCCAGTACAAGTAATGTCACTGTCACACCCATACTGTCTTGTCCATACTGGTACCAGCCCCCTGTCCTATCCATACTTGTACCAGCCTCCCTGTCTTGTCCATACTGGTTCCAGCCTCCCTGTCTTGTCCATACTGGTACCAGCCTCCCTGTCTTGTCCATACTGGTACCAGCCTCCCTGTCTTGTCCATACTGGTACCAGCCTCCCTGTCCTGTCCATACTGGTACCAGCCTCCCTGTCCTGTCCACACTGGTACCAGCCCCCCTGTCCTGTCCACACTGGTACCAGCACTAGTAGCAGTACCCCCATCCAGGCACTGGTACCAGCGTCCCATCACACCCATACTGGTAGCAGTACAGGCACTGATACCAACGTCCTGTCATGCCCACACTGATATCAACAGCATCACTGGTACCAGCACCCCCATCGCACCCATACTGGTACCAGTGCCTGCACTCGTACCAGCGCCCCCATCAGACCCATACTGGTACCAGCACCCCCGCCGTACCCACACCGCTACCAGTACCGGCACTGGTACCAGCGCCCCCGTCAGACTCCTAGTGGTACTAATACCCCCGTCGCGCCCATACTGGCACCCCTGTCACACCCATGCCGGTACCAGTACAGGCACTGGCACCAGCACCCCTGTAACGCCCGTACGGGTACCAGTACCGGCACTGCCACCAGCACCCCGTCAGACCCACAGTGGTACCAGTACACCCGTCGCGCCCGTACTGGTACCAGTACCGGAGCCCCCATCACGACCGCACCAGTGCCCCTCCCGGTGCCGGTGCGGGACTGACCCAGCGATGAGGATGATGATGCGGAGGGGGTCGCGGGCGATGGTGAAGACGAAGAGTCCGAGCGCGGGCCCGAAGGCGATGAAGGTGCACCCGAAGAACACGGCGAGCGTCATGGCGGCGGGACCGGGGACGGGACCCGGAGGCTCGGACCGGCCCCGCGGCCCCTCTCCCCTCCC
>NW_020799142.1:25234768-25248382 GCF_003259725.1 Athene cunicularia
GGCACGGCCTGCGCTGGGGGCCTGTCAGGGGACAGGCCCCGGTCTGTGACCGGGGATACAGCCAGCACTGGGGGTACGCGACCAGAGCCTGCGTGGGATGGGACCCAGTACTGCCATGGAGGGACACGGCCTGTACCATGGGGACACGGCGAGCACCCAGGGGAGCTCGGTCCTGTCACCAGGGCCCCCACAGGGCCCCCCCCAGTGAGGCGGGTCCTGTGCTGCCCCCCAGGATGTGGGCCAGCCAAGGGTATTGGTGGGTAGGCGGGGTGTGCTGGCTGTTCCCGAGGGTCCCTAACTGGCTGTCACCCACCATAGACCTTCCTCGCTGCAGGGGGCCTCTGGTGCTGCTCTGACCCCCTGCAGGTCTCCAAACGCTGCCTGCTCCGCACTGACAGCACAGGCAGCACAGCCCCCATGCGGGGTGCAGTAGCAAGCACTGCATGCAGGGTGTACATAACTCGTACAGGAATTAGACAGCACTGCATTGTTACTGCCATCCATGTTTTCCTCCATCTGCCTTGCCCTCTGCTGGGATCAACAAATCAGTAATACCAAACTGGAGACTGAGCTTTATGCAGCAGTTGGCTTTAGGCCGCCTGACGTGTTCTGAAATTACCCGGTGCCCAGCAAAATCCACACAGCTCTGCAACATGGTTTGTCCTCCCCTCACCCAAACGTCTTGGTCTGTAAATGCAGGGACTGGGGAAGGTGGGACTAGGGAGTGGCGGTTGTCTGTGGCTGGCTCTGCATGGCTCAACATGCTTCATCAATATGTCTCTGTGACACTATTCGTGTGGTCCTTCCCCTCCAGCATGTAGTTCAAGGGTATCGAACAGGAGGCATTCAAAGATGAGATGAGGCACCAGAGTGATGAGAAAACTGGAGAACAGAGGTGAGAGGCTGCCAGAGGTTAAGGTGGTGATTTCTCAATGGGGTTGCAGCCCACAACAGGGCTGAAAGCACTTTGGGGAGATTTTCGGTCTGTTAGGCCAAGATCAACAAATCCAAAGGTTGAAATTCAGTGGGAGAGTGCAGGGGCAGAGAGAGAGGGAACTGGGCACTGTGGTCCTCAGCATGGGTCTGAGTGACACGTGTGGACATGTGCCTCCACATCGAGCTCTCCTGCCTGCAGCTCCACAGTTCCCTGGCCTCCCAGAGCTTCCCCCAGCCTGTGTCATTCTGCAGGGCCACAGTGGGAGGGAGATGGGTGGGAGGATGGAGGAAACACAAAGCTTTGATGAAACATGAAAAACAGTCTTTGGGGCAGAGCATCACTCAGGAACAGCAGCCAGGATCTCACTGCCAAACCGCAGAAAGTTCAAAGTAAAAAAAAGGCCCTTGCAGTAGGGTGTAAACAGTTAAGTTAAATGGTCTGGTCCAAACCAGGAGGCAGCACAGCAGCTAATGGGGAAAAAGGGTGTGAAAGGGCTCTTTGTCCCAGCAGGAAGGCAGAGGGGCTGGGCACTGGGGACTCGCCCTGATAGGAACGCAGGGCAGCCTTGTTTGCAATGCAGGGTGCAGGCTCCTACAAAAGAGGTGGTTTTACACTCTTGTTCCTTTTGCAGCCAGACAAGCCCCTGCCTGGAAAAGTGCTTTAACCAGAGTGGCTCAGCTGATGTTCATCAGAAAAGCAAGACAGACCCAAGGAGGAGCTCCAACCCTTGCACAGGGCCTGGACAGCTGTGCCTGTCCTCTCCAGCATGTCCAGGGCAGGAGGCTGCAGCTCATGGTGGGTCTCACACCCTGGGAGAACAACCAGGAAATGACCACCCCATGCAAGGGCAGCCCTTTTCCCTGCAGGAGAAGATCTCAGAGTGACAAACCAAAGGTGCTGGGCCAGGGTGAGGGCAGGAGGCCGGCAGCACCTGGACAGGAAAGAAGTGCACTCTCACCACTCTCCTTTCCTGAGGTGAGATTCGCAGCAAATAGAGGAAAGCAGATAAGTAAAGCTATCCCTGCTGGCCGCTTGATGGGGCAATGGCCCGGCTAGGCAAGGGGTCAGCATGAATTATGTTTCCTGGCAGCATGACGCTGTGCTTTTAAAGGGATATCCGCTGGGTAGCATAGGACAACAGGGCTCATCGCACATCATGGAGGGGCACAAAACAGCGGACAGGACTAGATCATGACTTTGGGCATCCCCAGGAAATCCAGCCCGTTTTGGTGACAGTGATGAGACACATCCTGCTGCTCTGCTCTTTGTGTTGGAGAAAATACAGCAAGCCAGGAGGAAACTTCCTGAACACTTTAGGAAGTGGTTGCCTACTGCATTAATATTTGCTAGGTTTTGCTAGTTTATACAGCTGTCCCTCAGGCAGGTGTTCAGCAGCTGATAATAGAAAATGCAACAAGTACACAGGGCAAGACCTGGAGAAGACTCTGATAACTAATAATGCATGCATGCGTGGTCACACGCTTGTATGCATCCTCAAATGGTGTCACAAACCATGAAGCAGGCTCCATGAAGAGGTAAAAGACCTTGTGGCTTTCCCAGGTGCCAGGCAGGTAACATGCTGGCTGTGGAAGGGGACATGCCAATGACATATTGTCTATTGCTGTGCATTTGAAGAGGATGGTGAGTTTGGACTGAGCTTGAGACATGGAGGTTCCCTGTGCATCGCAAGGAAGTGATAGGGACGAGGGAATTCAGCCCAAACATTGTGCATTATTGCTCCCAGTCCCCCACAGCTACAGAGGACATCCTTACACTGGCCATACCCACCCTGGACCCAAGCCCTAGCAGAGCCTCCTTGCAAGAACTGGGAAGGGAAACCCCCACCACATCTCCCAGTGCCTGTGCCCACCCACAAGGACCAAGCGCACCCATCCATCTTGTCAAACTGCTTTAATATTTGGACACAAAGACAGGACAGAGCCAGTCAGGCTGTGCACAGACAAGATGCCCCTGAGCCATGGAATAGGGCTGCAGGGTTTCCCTTCTCAATTATGTGTGGATTTGGCCAAGACGTAGTTTAGCTGATGATGTCCTGAGCATGCCAGTGGGGTGCATGTGGAGGGTAGGGAAGAGGGATGGGGACTCCCTAGTGCAGCTCAGAGGTTGTTCAGCTCCAACAAAGTCTGGTCCAGGACCTGATGGATGCCCACATTCTCCTCTTTGGCACTGGCCAGACTCTCTGTGAATACAAGGGATGCCCAACCACACACACAGACACAGCCCAAGCATATCCAGGTGCAGCCAGACCCACGCACACCACACCAAGCACAGAAACACACAGAGATGGACGTTTCAGTATGGCAATAGCCCCCAGAGGAGCAGGGTCCACACAAGCAGCCCCGTCACTGGCAGGAATGAGCCCAGCTGCTCTGGGACCTGCCAGGACAGCCAGGCTGGTCACTGGGGGCAGGCAGTCCCTGCTTTTCAGCATTTCCAACCTGCCATGGTGCCCCATTGCCCACGGCTGGGCCCTCCACAGCACTGGTACCAGTGGTGGGTACCATTCCCATTCCTTGGCCAGCCACCAAGGGCCATCCTGCCCTGGGGCACCATCACCAGCTGAGGGCACATGCAAAAACCCTCAACCAGCAAAAGAGGAGAGCCAGTGCCTGCTGCATGACCCAGCAGTGCTCTGTGAAGAAAAGGAGTGAGACAGCAGCCCAGGAGGGTGGGCAAGGAGGACAGCAGAGAGGAGCAGTGGTAACGAGGCTGTAGGGATGGGTTCTGCCACGCAGCCTCCTCTGGTGTCCACTTCCAAATGACACTCTCATTCCCTCTAGAGACGAGGATGGGATGAGAGCTCTGCCCACCCAGCCCCATCTTCTAGCTCTCCCTCCTGGGCTCTTCCCTGTTCCCTGACCCAGATTTGGGGCAGCAGGTGCTGCTGGGTCCCCAGATCATATTCCAACCCTCCCAGCAACCTGCAGGGACCCTGCTCTGAAAGGATCATCCCTGCGCAGTCTGGGGTGACCAGAGCAAGGACAGAGCCTGGCCACCAACTGGGACAAGGGGAAGAAGGCAGCAATACAAACCACTGCATCCCTCCCCAGCAGGGCCAGGCTCATGCCAGGGGACAGCAATCACTGCGTGGGCATCCCAGGACATCACAAAACCCCTCATTCCTCTCCCAAGAAAAACCGATCAGCTCCAGAGGGGCTCCTTGTGCCCCCCAAGCAGGGTGGTTACCCCCAGGGGGATAAACCAAGGCTCCACACCCTGCCTAGTCCTGGCAGGGACCAGGTAGGGGCTCCCAGCCCTGAGCCAGCCTGGCCAAAATGGAGCAGGGTGGCTGGGCTGGGGCCAGGAGCAATGGGCACCTCAGTTGTTAAGTTCGGTAAGGATGACCCGCAGCTCGTTAGTGAGAACGCGGTTTTTCTCGGCCTCCTGCCGGGAACGCTCTAGAGAAAACAGAGACGTCAGCACAGCAGAGAGAAGAGAGAGAAAGGCAAGTTAGTGAAAAGAGACAGCATTCCCCAAAGCTGGAAATCCCGTAGTTGCCCAGCCAGCAGCAGGAGCAAGTTGGGACTGGCAGGAGAAGGCAGCCGGTCCTGGGGCACAGATGGGGCTGAGGGTCTATCAGTTTGGTAACTGGGTTCTGAGGCAGGGTAGGATGCTGAGGAAGGAGGAGAAGGAGGAATCAGGGACCCATTTAGGGATCACTGCTGAAGTGTAGGGTCAGCCCCTTCATCGAGGGAGTGCGATGCAGGAGAGATGCCAGGGCTGAGGTCACTGCTTGCAGGCAGTGTCTGGGAGCAGGGATGAGAAATGGATGGGACCAGATCTAACCTGGTATTTCAGGCCAAAAGAGTCATGGAGAAGATGGCACAAGATGAAGAAAGCTGTGTATGAGAGCCAGGGGGTGGGGGGTCATCCCCCAGGCCGAGGCACAAAGGGCCCTGTCCTGCTCAGCCTGGCAGTGTGGGAGCCACCCGGGGCTCAGCCATGGCTGCTAGCTGCCTGCAGTCACCTCCTACCTGCCAGCACCCATGTGAGACAGGCAGGAGGGACACAGCAGCATGAAAAACACAAAAGAGAAACCAAGGAAAGAAAATGCTTTATTGACAACAACAATTCAGTTAACACAGAGGGACAGAACATAAAAGAAAAGTCATGAAATGCAAACTGAAGAGCGATGTGCAGAGGACAGGAGGGAGGGCAGGGTTAAAGGGAGCCAGGGGTCTCAGGGCTGCCTGCCTGCCTGCCTGTATGGGAAAGGGCTGCCTGCACAGCTAGACCCAATGCTCTATCCCCTGGGTCTGAGCTTTGGCAGTGGAGGTGCTGCTTCCCCTGTGCCGGTTGTCCCCCACCCTGGGCCCCACAGGCAGCACGGGGGAGCTTTGCTGGGGGGATGTGGGGAGCATGTGGGCCCCCAACCCCAGAACTGCAGCGTCCCCAGTGCTTCTGCTGCTGGGAAGCCAAGGAGGGGGATGCTGGAGGGAAGAGCTCCTGGGCACAGCCCTGTTCCCCATCAGACAATGCTGGGGCATGGACCTAAAACCACACGGGCACTGTCTGCCCCACTTATTGGGGTTCCCTGCCCTGCCAAACGCCCCTAAACACCTACACCTCGTATCCCCACAAAGAGGGGTATTGCAGAAATACCCCAGGCCGGCTCCTGTCCCAAGGGAGCCGACAGACAGGCACATGCTAGGAAGGACAGAGGTGGACAGAGTGGGCAGGAGAGCGATAGGATGGACGTGCAGGCAAGTGGGTGAAATGGGAAGGGAAAGGCAGGCACGGGGCTGCAGTGCTGGTGCCCTTTGAGCGGCTCAGAGGGAGGTGATGTCGTTAAGTGCATTGTCCAGCTCCTCACTGATGGCTTTGTACTTCATCTTCTGCGCATACACTTCGTCTGCAGGCAGGGGGTGGGCAGGAGGGTAAACGGTGGAGCAGGGTGGGGAGTGGGCAGCAGAGAAAGAGAGTGGCTGTGAGCGGGGGGCTGAGGGTGGCGGGAGCGTGTGGGCACAGGCAGCATGGATGCAGCCTTATTCCCCACCCAGGGGCAGAGCCCAGATGCCAGCAGCTCTGTGCTACCATACCAGACACCACGGCATCCAGTCTCCCCCCTCTCAGGATCCCTGCCCACCCCCTCACCCCACCCAAGCCCTGTTCAACCCTACCAGGGGCATGCTGTGGCCAGCACTGCCCAGCAAAGAGGGACACATTGCCAGTGGGGACATTTTACCTTCTAGATCATCGATGGTTTTCTCCAGCTTCGCCACAGATCTCTCTGCAAACTCTGCTCGGGTCTCAGCCTGTGGGAGCACAGTGGGGTGAGGGTGAGCTGCAGGGCATGAAGAGGATGGTGCAGGCTGTACCACACCCCAAATCTGCCCCATCTGCATCTCTAGTACCTTTCTCCATGAGCCCTTCCCTGGGAAAGGCAAGGGACAAGGGCCCCATGGACCCCCACATCCTAAACCAGAGCAGGCTGATGGATGAGCAATTGTACCGTGCACCACTTTTTTTTTTTTCCTCCAGTTTTATTTCTTCCTCTTTTTGTTACATCCCTTTTCATTACTATTAATTGTTATTGTTGTTATTCTATTTTATTTTAATTATTGAACTGTCCTTAACCCATAAGATTTACTGGGTTTTTTCCTATTTTCCTCCTCATCCCACTGGGCAGAGAGGAGTGAGCGAGCAGCTGCGTGGTGTTCAATTGCTGGTCAAAACCCACGTAGGATGGCAAACTTGTGCCTGCAGCAATGCCGTGCCAGCCCTGCACCACTTACCTCCTTCAGTTTTTCCCCTAGAAGCTTGATTTCCTCCTCATACTTGTCCTCCTTGGTGGAATACTGCAGAAACAGAGACAAGCACCTGTGAGCCCAATGGGACGCCTCCATTCATCCTTCACCCTATCAGGAGACCCAAGCACCCCAACAGCCTACATACTGCCCAGCCCCAGCAGCCCTGCTCGGTCCTACCTTGTCAGCCTGGGCCTCCAGGGACTTCAAGTTGTTGGTGACAATTTTCAGCTCCTCCTCTAGGTCACCACATTTACTACATCCCAAGCAGGGGCCGCCAGGAGGAGGAGCAGGGCCCGGGGTGGGCAGGAGAGAGGGGGAGCAGAAAGAGCAGGTGCGGGGAAGGAGGAAAGAAAGAGAGAGAGAAAACAAGTTAAGAGAGGAGAAAACAGTGCAGGTGGAGGAGCAGAGCCACTGTGAGCGGGAGCTGCTGGGATACATCCATTCATCCATTTCTCGTGCTTCCCTGCACGGACATTCCGTGCATCACCACTGGCCGGGCTCCCGCTGGCCTCACTGACAAGGAGAGCAGTCATGGAGGGATGGCGGAGCATGCCCAGCTGGTGCCCGCCAGAGAAGAAGGCGAGGGGAGGTCAGTGGTGGAGGCAAAGGCGCACAGAGGAGAGAGGTGGCTCGCATGGTTCGAGAGACAGTGACAGAGAGAGGGGGGCTCCTGTGCATCGCCCCACGCCCCTGCCCCAGTACCTCTTCCTCTGAGGCAGTGAGAGATTTGAGAGACTGGTCCATGATCCGCATCTCTTCTTCCAGCTGTTTCACTCGGCTGGGGTGGAAGAGGGGCACCCCGGTGGGGGACAGCAGAGAACAGGGTCAAGGATGTGCTGCTGGTGGGCTGGCATCCCCCTGCCCCCAGCCTGTGAGCCCAGGGACCATCCTGACAGCAGACTCTGCTGCTCCCAGGGAAGGACATCCCCATCCCCATGCGGACATCCCCATCCCCATGGCTGCCAAGGATTTGGGGCAAGGAATGCGTGGCACCCCTGCGTGCTGCCCACCAGGAGCTCTGCTCACCTCTCTGCCACCTCTGCTCTCTCCTCTGAGCGCTCCAGCTCTCCCTCAAGGACGACCAGCTTGCGGGCGACCTGTCGATGTCAGCAAGAGGCCCATGTCATCCCCATGCTTACCCTGGCTGGGTGCACAGGGCTGTAAGGAGATGGCCCTGGGTGCTGCTGGGGTGTCAGGATGGGGGAAGGGGCGCACACACCTCCTCATATTTGCGATCAGCCTCCTCAGCAATGTGTTTTGCCTCTTTCAGCTGCATTTCCTGGAGCTCCATCTTCTCCTCATCTTTCATGGCCCTGTTTTCGATGACCTTCATGCCTCTGAGGAAAGTGCAAGCCAGATGATGTTAATGCCATGGGCCAAGGTGGCACCTGTTCCTCCTGCATGCCCACTGTATCCTAACCCCACCATCCTCCAGCTCCAGAGACATGGGACATCACCTGGGAATGCTGGCACTTGCTGACCACCGCACCCAGTAGGGTCACATCAGTGGTACCCCAAGGATGGTCTTGCACACAATTACAGCAGTGGAGCTGGCTCCAGGGCCATGTTCCAGAGGGAGGAGATATGGCTACGGTGCTTCTCAACCAGGCAAGTCCTGAACCCATAATTTGGCAAGAAATGTGTACAGCCCAAGATGAGCCAGCAAGAACCTCCACAAAAGCAGCCTGACAGGCCAGAAATGCTAGAAAACATCCCGTGGCAAAGCTTTTTCTCATTCAGGGATAATGCTCACAAGCAGGGGTCACCAAACCCCCATGAACCGCCGCAGCAGATAGTCCTGAAGACTCTTCTCCTCTCACTTGGATGCTATTGCTCAAACTGGTCTTTGCCAATGGAGGGAAGAGATCACACAACTGTGAGGAATGCTGTGACATGTCCAGGCACTCCCATACAACATGACTGCCCTCACCTGCACAGCTCCTGCATGGGAAATTGCTTGCCATAAGAATGGGGCAACACACTTTGCAGGACTGGTTTTCTGAATGAGGCTGGTTTGTTCTCAAAAGCTGACCTTTCTTTCCAGGCACATATGTCATCTCCTGGGCTTTTGTTCAGCCCTTGAGTGTAAGAAGCTGTTCTGGGGCAGAAAACAGGCTCCAAGCACCCTCTGACTTTGGTTATGGCCTGATATTTGTATAAACACCAGATCAAATTGTTTAGGATTTTATGGGTGCCCTGGAAATTTCAAAGCCATTTTAAGAATGTCTGTATCTGGGGGACTTCTCTGTGTCGTGCCTTTGCTCTCTTCCTTTTGGGTCTGCAAGAAGGCAGCAAGGAAGGCACACAGCAAGATCACTACCCAGGACTTCAGGAGAGCAGACTTTGGCCTCTTCAGGGATCTGCTTGGCAGAGTACCATGGGGTAAAGCCCTGGAGGGAAGAGGGGCCCAAGAAAGCTGGTTAATATTCAAGGATCACCTCCTCCAAGCTGGGAAGCGATACATTCTAATAAAGAGAAAGCCAGGCAAAAACACCAGGAGGCCTGCATGGGTGAATAAGGAGCTCCTGGACAAGCTCAGACACAAAAGGGAAGCCTATAGAGGGTGGAAGCAAGGGCAGGTAGCCTGTGAGGAATACAGAGAAACTGACTGGGTAGCCAGGGATTGGGTTAGGAAGGCTAAAGCCCTGATGGAATAAAATCTGGCCATGGACATCAAGAGACAACAAGAAAGGGTTCTATAATTATGCTGGTGATAAAAGGAAGACTAGGAAAAATGTAGGCCCTCTCTGGAAGAAAAAGGGACATTTGGTCACCTGGAATATGGAGGAGGCTGAGATACTCAACTTTTTTGCCTCAGTGTTCACCAGGAATGGCTCCAGCCACACTGCCCAAGTTGCAGAAGGCAAAGGTTGGGACTGGGACAATGAAGAAATGCCCACTGTAGGAGATCAGGTTTGAGACCACCTAAGAAACCTGAAGGTGCACAAGTCCATGGGACCTGATGAGAGGCATTATGCATCCTGAGGGACCTGGTGGATGAACTGTCTAAGCCACTATCCATCATATTTGAGAAGTCATGGCAGTCTGGTGAAGTTCCCACTGACTGGAAAAGGGGAAACAAACCCCTCATTTTTAAAAAGGGGAAAAAGGAAGAGCTGGGGAACAACAGGCCAGTCAGTCTCATCTCTGTGCCTGGCAAGATCATGGATCAGATCCTCCTGGAAAATATGCTAGGGCACATGGAAAATAAGGAGGTGATTGGTGACAGACAACATGGCTTCACTAAAGGCAAATTGTGCCTGATGAATTTGGTGGCCTTCTATAACAGGGTTACAGTGTTGGTGGATAAGGGAAGAGCAACTGATGTCATCTACCTGGACCTGTGCAAAGCATTTGACACTGTCCTGCACGACATCCTTGTCTCTAAAATGGAGAGACGTGGATTTAACTGATGGACCACCCGGTGGATAAGGAATTGGCTGGATGGTGGTGGTCAACAGGTTGATGTCTGAGTGGAGACAAGTGACAAGTGGTGTTCATCAGGGGTTAGTGTTGGGACCGACATCTTTGTTGGTGACTTGGACAGTGAGATCGAGTGCACCCTCAGCAAGTTTGCTGATGACACCAAGCTGTGTGGTGTGGTCGACGTGCTGGAGGGAAGGGATGTGCCATCCAGAGGGACCTGGACAGGCTGGAGAGGTGGGCCTGTGTGAACCTCATGAAGTTCAGCAAAGTCCTGCACAGGGGCCAGGGCAATCCCAAGCACAAATACAGTCTGTGTGATGAGTGGATTGAGAGCAGCCCTGTGAGCCAGCAATGTATGCTTGCAGCCCAGAAAGCCAACTACACCTTGGGCTGCATCAAGAGAAGTGTGACCAGCAGGTTGAGAGAGGGGATTCTCCCGCTCTGCTCTGCTCTCATGAGACCCCACCTGCAGTGCTGTGTCCAGCTCTGGAGCTCTCAGTGTAAGAGCTTGATCCCTGCTTGAGTGGGTCTAGAGGAGCCCACAAAGATGACCAGGGGGCTGGAGCACCTCTCCTGTGAGGACAGGCTGAGAGAGTTGGGGTTGTTCAGCCTGGAGAAGAGAAGGCTCTGGGGAGACCTTATAGCGGCCTTCCAGTACTTAAAGGGGCTACAGGAAAGATGGGGAGGTACTCTTTATCAGGGAGTGTAGGGATAGAACAAAAAATAATGGTTTTAAACTGAAAGAGAGTAGGTTTAGATTAGATATTAGGAAGAAATTCTTTACTGTGTGAGGGTAGTGAGGCCCTGGCACAGGTTTCCCAGAGAAGCTGTGGCTGCCCCCTCCCTGGCAGTGTTCAAGGCCAGGCTGGATGGGGCTTTGAGCAACCTGGTCTAGGGGAAGGTGTCCCTGCCCATGGCAGGGGTGTTGGAACTACGTGATCTCTATTTCAACCCAAACCATTCCATGATTCTATGAAAACCAACACAAACCCCATAATGTCACTTCAGAAGGACCCCATGGCAATACCAAGGGGGCTGGCTGCCTGTAATCAATAGGGATCTGATGCCACCGCCACTGTCCCTTCCCTTCCCACCTCTCGCTTTCATCAGCCGCCTTCTCAGCTTCCTCCAGCTTCTGCAGGGCAGTGGCCAGGCGCTCCTGGGCTCGGTCCAGCTCCTCCTCCACCAGCTGGATACGGCGATTCAGAGAAGCCACCTCAGCCTCAGCCTGTGGGAGCAGAAACCCCTCAGTCATTCCATGTCTCATATATATATATATATATATATATATTTGTATTTTTAAAAAAGGATTTTCAGTGGTTATTTCTGCATTCGTTATTCAGAACACCTCTTGGCATGTGCAACAAGCCAGTGCTCACTGGAATGTAGTGCCCGACCATCCATCCCCTTGCCTTTCTATAGGGATGAGTTTTCTCCATCCCTACCACCCTATTTGACATTGGCCCCTCCCAGTCAAGCAACCCCAGCCCAGCATGTGCAGCCCCTCCACTGTGTCCTCGCACCTCTGGCTCCCACCCCGGGGAGGGACAAGAGGCATTCGCTGGGGTAGGGTGGCTGTAGCAGCCATGCAGTCACAGGGATGGTATTTGGGGTTTGCAGAGCAGTGAGTAAAGGAGGAGGAATGCCCTGTGCAGCTTCACTCCCGAAAAGGAGATCAGAGCTGCTTGTGGATTTCCTGTTTACGGAGGCAGCAGAGAAAGCTGGGAGCTTCTCCTGCGGGAACCCCCCCGGCCCCGTGCCTGAAGCCAAGCGCAGGCCATTCCCCCCCGCCAGCACAGTGACAAGGGCAATGGAGCAAGTTGCCCTTGGCAGGCTGGTGCCTGGCCAAGCTGTGGCTGCCAGGCCCCACCAGACAGGGGCTCCCCACTTTCCCAGGCTCCCCATGCGTGGGGCTGGAGGCTCAGACTGGCCAGGAGCGGTGACCCTGGCTCGCTGCCAGCCCCCTGATGGCTGGCATCGCATGCCTTCCATGTGGTAAAGGCTCCAGCTCCATCGCCACCGCCGGGAAACACTGCCTTGGCAGCTTCTGGCCCTGCTCCCCACCAGGGGGACTGTGGGGAAGACAAAACCCGGGTGCAAAGGGATGGGTGGGGATAAGACCTCACCACAGGGCGCAGCCCTGTGCACCAAGAGGCAGGAAGGCATGCTCCAACTTTTGGGATAATGTCTCCTGCTTATTCGCAGGCATGAGCAGGCCTGGCCAGTTGCAGCGCCCGTCCCCCTCTGGCCTTGTGCTCCAGCGCCTGGAATGCCCCGGGGGACATCTGCCAAGCAGGATGACCGTGGGAGCAGCGAGAGGCTGTCACCCTGTGTGGCCCCGCTGAGCACCCACAGTCCCCCGTGGTTAATCAGCAGGGTGAGGACAGGCGCAGCCTACACCCCTACGAGCAGAGCAGCCTGGCAGCATCCCAGGAGGGTGGTCAGCCCCACGGCTGGCACAACAGCCACCTCCGTAGTGTTAACACCCTTTTTCCGGGCTCAGTGAGGGTTTGCACCTAGCCAGACCGCCCAATGGGGAGCTGGGGCAGGCCCCTGCAGGGTGATGCTCTGTCTGTGGCATCTGCCTCACCTTGTTGGGAGCTTTCCTCCCAGGGAATCACCCCCAAAGTGGGTCAGAGCTGCCTGGGTGGACAGTTGGGAACATGAGCTCTCCAGGAGCTCCCAACGACTGGAGAACCCGATCTGCAGCTGCAGGAAGGGGCCATTTCCTCCACATACAGCCCAAGTGACAACAACCCGGGTACCGCACCCAGCTCTGCCGCTCGAGATATGGTGAGGATGTCAAAGAAGTGGGCATAGGAAAAAGAAATAAAAAAACCCAGCCATAACAACAATAAAAAAGCCAAACCGGGAACAAGCTGCAGCTTGGAAATGCCGTCCCACTGCCAGAGTGGAAATTTTGGCCTGTGGCAGCATGAAGGGGTGGCTTGTCCCCATGGACAGGCTGGAGAGCCAGAGGCTCTGTGACTGCTGCGGCCCGGACCGCAGAGCCCGCTGGAAGCCAGACAAGAGCCTGGGCGTGGGATTTTTAGCCGTGCACATCGCCGGCCTCCCTCCGAAGGAGGGGATCCTTTCCCAGGATCTGCCCAGCCCCACGCAGAGCCAAGGCAGAGCTGGCCGCTAACGGCTGCCCGGTGCCCCCCCCTCCCCTCAAGCCGGGGTAGCCCCGGCGAGTCCCCGGCGCACGGAGCATCCATCCCTCGCAAGACCCACGGAGGAAGCAGCTGGAGGAGGCAGCCCGGAGGCCGGGACGCTGCCCGAAGCCCCCTGCCCCGGAGGGGGGCGCTCTCGCCAGCTGCCGCGGCACTAGGATGGCAGCACGCTCCAGCCCCCCCGTACCCTCCACAGCGCTCCGACCGGCGCGGGGGGTACAGCCAGCCCGGCTACCGGGGCAGGGAGAGGTGGGGGGGGATTGCGGGAGGCGGCCGGCGCCAACCCGCAGGGCGGGGGGAGGATGCC
>NW_020799142.1:25248432-25251842 GCF_003259725.1 Athene cunicularia
CCTCCCCAGGCAGGGGTCACTGTCCCCAACTCCCCTCCCCAGCAAAGTGGGTACTGGGCAGGGCACACTGTCCCCCCCCGCGCCGAGCAGGGGCCATGGTGCCCTCCCAGGCAGGGGAGCACAGGACTCATGGGCAGGGCGCATGGAGCCCCCCAGGGTAAGGGACACAGCTCCCCTCCACTCCCTGCCAAGGCAGGGCACACAGTCCCCGCCCTGGGCAGGGTACATGGTGTCCCCCAGGAGGGGGTGCACAGTCCCACCGAAATCCTCCAGAGTGATGGAGAGGAGCCCCGGGAGTCCATTTCCCTGGGGAAAAGGCAGGTCCAGTGAGTCTGGGAGCACCAGAGCCTGGCCCCTGTGAGTCCCCACGGGCACACAAGCCGTGTATCCATAGAGATCCATGGGGCCCACGGAGCCCCCCTGTACCCCCCTGCTGCCCTAGGGGCTCTGGCCTACGGGGGGAGGCCAGTCACCCAGCTCCTGGCTCTGCACCCTGGCCAGGGCACATGCCCTGATCCATCAGGAGGGGCTGGTGCTGGCAGCACTCAATCCTCCCTTAAGGAGCTCTGACAGCTCGTGGGCAACCTCAGCTGCACTTCACACCTCACAACAGGGACACTAATTCCCAGGCTGACACCACTGGCTGCCCTTGGCTCCAGGGCCAGGGGTCCTGGGGTGGAACCCAGCCACAGTGCTGGCTGCACCCTGCAGCCCCACGTCCCCCTGCCAGGCGGTGAATGATGTGGCACTATGGGTCCCCTGGGAGCACATGGCCTTGAGCTCGGTCTTGACTGATCCTGCCCTGCTCCCAGCCCAACACCTGGGTGCCAAGAGTGCTCCCAAGCTGGCACATGGGGCCCAGAGCAGAAAAGGGGGGCCCCTGGCAGCAATGGGGCCAGAGTGAGCTGGCTGCAGGCAGGCGGGGGGCAGGTTGGGGGGCAGCTACCCTCATCCCACAGTGGCCAGGCTGGGTGCCTCCTGCTCTGGCCCCACCCAGGGATGCAGTCACTTCCCAGCAGAGCCCCGTTCCCTCCCACCCGCTCGGGGAATCGCCAAATAAGAACAAAGTCTCGGCCAGGGAGAACAACCGGGGCGGGAACTTGGGGAGAAGCTTTTGGGATCATGGCCTGGGAACAGCGGAGTTTCCCTGGGCCCCGCTGGTGTGGCTGGGGACAGGCCACCAGGTGGGGATGTGGGGGACTGGAGGGGGCCACTCTGGCTAAACCTGGTGTCCTGGCTGCACCATGTCCAGCAGCCCCTGCCCACATCCTGCCCAGGGCACCGCAGGCTGTCCCTCCTGGGGACAAGAGGTGATGGGGCTGCGGTGCCCTCGCAGAGCTGCTGGGAAGGGGCTGCCAGCACCATGTGGCTGCCAGCACCATGGGGCTGCCCATCAGGGGTCGGGTGCTCCCTGGTCTGTGCCACCATCTGCCCCCCTCCAAGTGCCCAGGTGGTCGCATTCACACCCCTTAGTGCAGCCCCTTCATGCACTGCCACCCCATGCTGGTGGCAGGGCAGTGCCAGGGCGGGGAGAGATTTATTCTTTTAAGGTATTTGTTGACATTTTTGCTGAGAACAGGAGCCTGCCCGGGTCACTGTGATGGGCCCTGATCTGGCCGAGGGATGGGAACACACTGTGCTCCCAGGAACATGCTGTCCTGGCACCCAAGGGGAGCACATGTATCCCTGGGGAGGAGGGCAGCTGGGGTCTGGGGGTCTACCCTGCTCTTCCTCCACTGGAGCCAGGAGCTGCACTGCTCCTTGTCCCAGGGAGGAGGTGACACCAGCCCTGGCACTTAGTGCTGTCAGCACATTCAGGTCCCTGGCACAGGGACCTGGTACATCACAGAACCCTGCACACAGCGCAGCCTGTCCAGGCTTTGGCACAGACCTGGGGTGGCTGTGCTGGTGATGGGCTCCCAGGCCTGTCCACAGTGCCCACTGCAGCCAGCCTGCCCTCCCTGATGCTGCTCCTTCACCATGTCCCCCGCTCCAGCCCTTCCCTGGCAGGGTTGGTGGCTCCCATCCATCCTATCTGCTGGGATGAGATTCTCCGTGTCAAAGCCTGCAGACTTGCCAAGCTGCTGTGGACCAAGAGCGGTGTAACATCCCCTCCCCACCCAGGACGGCATTGCATGGCCTGCTGCCAGTGGCAAACGACTCCACACGCCATAGCTGACATCTGCCCAGTGCCACTGTTTGCTCCTTCCTCTGAGCCCCACACTGGGGATGTCCCATCCATGATCAGCCAGACTGAGTTTGCCCCATCCTACACCAGTCAGATCAACGTGAACACCACTACACACAGCAACCACCCTGCTCAGGAAGACATGCCTACCCCATGCCAGGATAAATGTGCATTTCCAGAGGATTTTCAATGTTTTAACTACTTGGTTTAGTATCTTATTAAAACAGGGCAGGTCCGCAGGGTCAGCAAAGGCTGGGGAACTGCCTGGCCATGTCCCGGGGGCTCAAGGCTGCCCCAGAGACTTGTGCTGCCACTGCTCGTCCTTGTCTGCTCACCCCCGTCCTTGGCGGCCACCTCAAAGATTTGACGCATCTCCCCCATTTAGCTCCATAAACCAGCTGGGATTGAATTTTTTGTTCTCAATCCTAAAAAGCCTGGCCATGCCAGGCTGGCCGTGCTCCAGCCGGCTCCCCTTTAGCTTCTCCTCCAGTTTCCAGGGTTGGTTTTCATCAAAGAAGGATTGGCTATCAAAAGGAGGATTTATTTATAGGGTGTCAAATACCCTGTGTGGCACTGCAGGTCGTTATACCCTGTTCCTGAGTGTCTCCGTGGCCGCACACAGCTGTTCCACCCTTCATCCTGGCCGGGCACAAGCCAATTTCAACACCTTCCTAACATCTCCCCAGAGGGATCCATTTTCCAGGAGGAGCATCAGTCATGGCACTAAATAAAACTCTTTTTGGCCTTGCCCTTCCCAGGGTGCAGGGTGGCACATAGCACCCCAAAATGACTGAGTTCCCCTCAGCATCCCAAGCATCCTTCCTTGCAGCCAGCACTTGGCAGCTGGCCATGGCAAGAGCTTTATCCACTTCTCTTTTTCCCTTTCCTGCCATGGTTTCGCAAGTGCCACTGAGGTTTTTCCTACAAGCACTGCGGAGGTGCATGCCTGGGGACCAGTGACAATGGAACCACATTAACTCTGGGGAGATGGGTAGGCAGCTGCCCACAAGGCTCCAGGTGGGACCAGTGACCCGAGAGGTGCCCACTGCAGCTGGCCCAGGGCCTGCACCCCGAGCAGGATCCGTCTGGCCCTGCCTTGCATCTCTGCCTGGTCCAGTGTCAGCATCGCAAGAATGGGATCCTGACAGCCTTCCCCAAGGATGCTTTCCATATAAGACCCCCCTCTTCCTTATGCCCCCCCTTATGCCCCCTCCTTGCCCCG
>NW_020799142.1:25253050-25256417 GCF_003259725.1 Athene cunicularia
GGGCACCCACGGGGGCACCGGGCGAGGGACACCCAGGGGTACTGCACTAGGGGCACTCCGGTGGCAGTGCGAGAGCGGCACACGGGGTACTCGGGTGGCGCCGGGCGAGCGACGCCCCGGGGCAATGCTCTAGGGGTGCCCCGGGTGAGGGACATCCCTGTGCGAGAGACACCCCGGGGCACAGCTCTAGGGGTTACCCCTGGGGGGACTGTGAAAGGGACACTGCAGAGCACGGCAATAGAGGTACCCTTGGTGTCACCAGGCAAGAGACACGTTGTGCGATGGACACCCTGGGGCACTGTGGAAGGACAACCGGGGTGGCCCCGTGGCAGTGAGTGAGGTACACCCCAGTGGTGCTGCCCTAGGTGTACCCCAGTGGCACTGGACTAGGGACACCCCAGTGGCATTGTGCTATGGACACCCCAGGGCACGGCATTAGGGGCACCCTGGTGGCTCTGAGTGAGGGAGACCCCGGTGGCACTATGCTAGGGGTACCTGGGGGCACTGGATTAGGGACAGCCCTGTGACACTGTGCTAGGAACACCCCAGACCACTGCCTTAGGGGCATTTCTGGTGGCACTTCTCCAGTGGCACTGGGCTGGGGGGGAACACCTATGGCCTCTCACCACTGTGGGGAACATACCATGTCTGGCCCTGGGCTTGGGGACTGCATGGGCTGGCATCGTGCTGTTACTGTGCCCCAGGGACATGACCAGTCACCCACCCCCAGGGCTTGAGAGGCACTGCCCTGGGCACACCCCATGCCCTGTCACTGCACCCGAGGCCTGACGGACCCTGCTTGCTCGTGGTGGCTTGGGGGCACCTCAGGAGCTGGCACTGATGTCCTGGGGACACTCTCAGGCTGTGTTACACTCCGGGACGCCCACAGGCTGTGGCTGCAGCTGGGGACACCAATAAGATATGATTGCAATTAGGGACATCACAGGCTGGGACTGCAGAGACGCCCACAGGCTATGATTACACTCAGGAGCACCCATGGGCTATGGTTGCACTCTGGGACCCTGTGGGCTGGCACTGCCCATGTGGGAAGAATCCCCCAGGAGAGAAGCAAGCAGAGACCCTGACCTCTCCATCCAGCTCCTGCATCACAGTGGGGCAGGAGGGGCCTAGCTCCATGCAGGATCCCTGGAACCCACTTCCCTACTGCCTTGTACCCTGGTGCCACTGTCCCTGACACCTACAGGGACACCTGGCACATGCGCAGCCCCTAGGATGGCATTTCAGGGTGACACAGGTTGCACGGGCAGCCCACCACCCCTCTCCATCTTTCTGCTCTAAATGAACTGTATTTCACAGTCAAAAAAATGCAAACCCTTCAGATCCCGTCTCCTCCAAAAATAACCCGGGCTTTAATAATGCTCGTAAATGCTTCTGGTGCATTCCCAGCTGCAGGGTGGGCTCTGGGCCGGGGGGGCTGGAAAGAGCCGGCAAAGGGGTCACAGGAGCCGTGCGGCACGTGGGAAGGCTGGGATGAGACCAGGACACCGGGAGGGGTGTGCAGGCTGCCCCGGCCCATCGCCCCAGGGCTGCATCCAGCCCTTGCCTGCCGCAGCCTTTTGGCAGCAGTGTTCCCAGCAGAGAGGAGCAAAAAGTTTTCGAGAGCTGGAGGAAGTGGCTTTCTAGGAGCCCTCAGCCCCTGGCTGTGGGGGGCGTAGGAGGGACAGGAGCAGCCAAGGACTGAGGGGCTGATGGTGCCGTGGGGAAAGCGGCAGAAGAGCTGTTGCTGGACTCTGGAGAGCAGCTATTAATACTGACAAATTAGGCACATATTTGGACAAGGAAAGTCAGTAACCACCAGCCCACGGCTTCTGAGGGGAGGGGTTAAATCCCTCTCACGTCATTCCTGGATGAGGATGGATAGTTTTCTGCAAGATGCTTTGGCCTGGAGTAAATTCATGGGCTCAGTGCACGGGGGAAAGATGATTCTGTGCATGGTGCGAGTGGCCAGGTAGTTGCCCTGCAGCCAGGCAGGGCTTAAGCCCTCAGATATCTCCCCGAAGGATGGAGTTTTCCCTTGCTGCCCACTACCCTTTGCTCCAGACATCACAGCCACGTCCAACTCGCCCAACTGGGCCCATCCTGGTGCCCAGGCCCACAAGTCTGCCCTCAAGGCCATTCTCTGGGGTGAGCTCTGGGACAAGGGGGTGCAGAGGGGTGTGGGTGCACATCATTCCCATTACTGCCCCATGCCCAGCTCTGCCTTGTGCTAAGGTCTCCAAGGATTGGCATCCCCCTGCACTCCTGGGAAAGCCTTGTCCTGCCATTTAATGGGAACTTCTCAGGTGCAACCCATGCTGCACCCTCCCATCCTGCCCCTGGGCTCCCTGAGAAGGTGGGCTGTGGCTTCCCTCTCTGCCTCCAATTTAGCTGGATTTAGGTCCCTTTGGAGGCACTGGTGCCTCATGACTGTAGCATCCCACTGCCAAATCTCCGTGTGTGCTTGCCCAAGCCTGCCTGCCAAAATAACCCCCCACTCTGGAGGGCAAGATTTAAGGGACTGAGGTGAATCTCACCCCATGCCCCTCCCCTGGTGTTGGTGCCACCACCTTTTGCCTGTACCCAGCCGGGAGGACACAGCAGTGGGTGCACTTGCAGCCCTGTGCCAGAGGTGCTGAATCTCCCTTGGCCCGGGGATGCCGGGATGAAGCTGGGGCCGCTGCCACACCGTGCCAGCTCACTGTCCTTGGTGGCTGCTCAGAGGGGCCCTGTGCCCAGCCAGTACCTGGGTGAGAGCCTGGTGCCGGGTCAGGCGGGTGCAGATTGTCAGGGGACAGCTGGGAGGACTGGGATGCCTGCTAGAGCCACAAATCCACCCTGGAGCCTGGCCAGGGGTGAGCGTCCCAGGGGGGCAGCCCCTCCGCACCCCAGGGACGCGCCCGCGGGGGCCTGGGGTCACTGGCCGGGATGCTGCAGGATGCTGCCTTCGCCGCTCGTGATGCTCGCTGCTTGCGCTGCCGGGGACGGCTCCAGGAGGCAGGGGACATGTGCCAGCATCCCCGCTCCTCCCCGCAGCATCCTGCTCGCTCCGCCGCCTCTCAGGCCCCCCAAACCCACGCCCCCCAAACCCCCGCTGAGTGACGGGGTGGGAACAGGTGGGGACACGCTCGGGGCAGCTGCTGCCCCCTCAGGTCGGCCCTAGGGGGCTATTTTGGGGCGTGAGCTCAGCGCCGGCAGCCGGGAGGGCTCCGGCCACATTCCCGGACTCACAGCGCGCCAAGGGCGGCCGCTTCCCCACCGCTACACCACCAGTGACCTGGGGGTCCCCCACCTTCACCCCTGTAGCACCCTACACGGGTATTTTCTGCTGGCAGCAGGATGGGGCCAGGCACTCAGCTGCGAACCGCTC
>NW_020799142.1:25256467-25259655 GCF_003259725.1 Athene cunicularia
GGGCAATCAGAGAAAGGTGGTGAAGGAAGGGGCACAAGGGACAGAGCAGAACATGCAGAGGAGGCATTTGTAGGAGAATAAGATGAGGTGGTTTGAGCGGAGTATGGGGACAGGGCTGTTTTGGACCAAACTGTGAGGGAGGAACAGGTGCCAGCAGTAGCCTCAAAGCTTGCGTGGAGCTTCACTTGGCTCTTCTCCCTTCCACAGGTGATGGTGACAAATGTCACTTCCTTGCTGAAGACAGTGAAGGCTGTTGAGGACGAGGCCACTAAGGGGACACGGGCACTGGAGGCCACAATAGAGCACATACGCCAGGAGCTGGCAGTGAGTACAGCCATGGTGCACTGGCTGCCGTGCCTCTCGCTGGCTGCCCCACACCTCACCACTGCCTCTCGCCCTGCAGGTCTTCTCCTCCCCTGTGCCTCCTGCCAAGGTCTCCACCCCGGAAGACTTCATCCGTATGACAAAAGGCATCACGATGGCCACAGCCAAAGCGGTGGCTGCTGGCAACTCCTGTCGGCAGGAGGATGTCATTGCCACAGCCAACCTGAGCCGCCGTGCCATCGCGGATATGCTGCGCGCCTGCAAGGTAGGGCAGGCAGGGGACATGGATCTGGCATGTGTTTGTGGGTCGCTGGGGATGCTAGCAAGGATGGTGCTGGATATGAATTGGGGCTTCCCTGTCTCTGGGTTTCAGGAAGCCGCCTACCACCCGGAGGTGAGTGGGGATGTGCGGCAGCGGGCGCTGCGCTTCGGCAAGGAGTGTGCCAATGGCTACCTAGAGCTGCTGGAGCATGTGCTGGTGGTGAGTGTCCCTGCCCTGGTTCCCAGGGTGCTCCCAAATCCCTCAGCAACAAAATTCCCAGGGCCCTCTCCCGAGGTCCCGAGGTGGTGGCCCCCCCAGCAGCACCTGCGAAGGCCAGCTCATGGCTGGCAGGGGGGGTCGGGCCTGCCGGGTGCCTGTGACTGGACGTGCCTCAAATATTTTCCGTGCTGTATAAGCACCCACGCTCCGCTCCCACACGCCTGATGGGAGAACAGGTGCCCACTGCCCCCCCCTGCCCACCAGCCCTCCCTTTCTCCTGGACGGTCTTGCTGATAACCAGGTGGCAAAAAAGCAGGAAAAACAGATTTTATTTGATGAACGCATCTGCCCAAGGAATCGGCAACCCCCACTCCATTCCGGAGCCTTAGGGGAAGCTGTTCTCCTTCAATGTTTAGTATGCGATGCTTAAAGTATCAAAATAGTGAAAGAAGCCTCAGCGAGTGCAGAAGGGGAGGGATAGGGGGTCTTGGAGCCAAGGAAGTGGGACCCTGGCAAGAGCTCATGGTAGTGGGCAAGGCACAAGCTGGGGAGGCACGAATAAATGAACTTTGAAAGCTGCAGGCTCAATACTAGAGAAATGGAAAAGTTACAAAAATACTGCAGATCTTGGAAAACAATGCAGGCACTTGGGAAGAAGGAGGAGGGCAGAGCTGGCTGGGGCCGCGGGCGGGGGGAAGCCCTGCAGGAAGGCAAAGAGCAGCTCAGGGATGAACCCACTGCATCCCCCCCATCCTGAACGGAGGAGCTGTGGCTTCCAGCCCTGCCGCTTCCCAGAGGGGGCCAGGCTGAAGAAGATGCTTGGGGGGGGGGCTTAGTGCTGTGGAGGAAGAGGAAGAGGAGAAGAGGAAGATTCAGCCAGCAATAAGGCATTGGAGGTGAAAGGCGACTCCGTGCAAGAGCTGAGCGAGGGACCATGCTGCTCCCTGCACCCCTCGCACAGGAAGAGGGCAAGCTGCCCGCCTCTCCCCACCCTGCACGGAGGAGAGCAAAGCAAGGAGCACAAGTGGGAACAACAAAGGCACATGGAAAAATCCCCTGCATAAAAATCCCCATGGGGCTCTCCAGCCCCGCAGCCCAGGGCTGGCGGGCAAGCCCTGAGCTAGTTAGTACAGCCCCGGCTCCCACCCCAGCCGGGTCCCTCCGGGCGCTCTGGCCGTGCCGTGGGTGCGCGTGAGAAGGTGGGCTGGGCGGCGAAGCGGAGTTGCTGGTGCAGTGCCAGCTTGGAGCAGCAGCTGGGTTAGTCCTGGCGCTCTGGGTGCAGGCAGAGCTCTGGCCTAGCCCAGGCAGCCCTTTGCTTGAGGCGGGTTGTCTTAAATAGGAGCGGATGGGCAGGCGGCAGTCTGTGCGGTGAGTGGGGGGAGGGTGCGGGGCTCAGTTCTGCTCCTCGTCCCGCAGCTCCGAGGGCAGGAACTTGTACTGCTGCTGCCGGATCATGGCCAGCTTCTTCCGCGCCTCCTCCAGCTCCCGCTCCTTGCGCAGCATCTCCTCCTGGGCAGCGATGATCTGCCGGGAAAGAGCTATGGGGTCATGGCTGCCTCCAGAAGGGATGGCAGGAGCCTCTGTCACAGCAACGCCGACCCCAGAGCCAGGCTCTCGGGCTGCTGCTTTCCCCCCATCACAGCCACAGCCTCCCTGGGCTGCTGTGGCCCCAGGCATGAGGGCTGTTGTCCCTGCGGTGGGACCACAGTCCTCGGGAGAAAATAAGCAGCACAGCTCCTGGGGCTCAGCCCCACACGCACGTGGAGGGTCTCAGCTGTGGGCCTGTGGCCAGGAGGCAGTGCTGGGACCTGTGGCAGCTGGTACCAGGCAGCTCTCACCGCTTACCCAATGCTTTGCCCTCCACAGGTGTCATGGACACAGGGATGGTGTGGGCACTGCACCAAGAAGCAGCCAGGGTGTTACTACACCCCTGAGAGCATGCACCATCACCCATGGCTACCTGTGGCAGGATGAGTGTGAAGTCAGTGTTTAACTGGCATTGGGTGGGATGGGTGCACCCACAGCATTTTTGTGAGGTTCTCTGGAGCCCCGTGCTGGCCGGGGGTGGGGTGGGGTGTGTGTGTGCTGGACACACTCCTGGGACAGGCACACACAAGTTGAGGTGGCAGCAAGAGCCACCCCTGCCCCATCAGAGCTGCCTCACTCCTTACCTGTGCAATTCCCCCAACCATCTTCTCCTTCACCACCACCGTTTCGTCATGGTCCTGGAAGGCAGCTGCCTTCTGTGCTGCCTTCACCAGATTGTCTGATGCTCTCTTTACTGCGTTGCCGGCGGCCTGCAGCAGGGAAGGGAGAGGCAGCAGCATTAAGCCACAGCCCCAGGGTAGATCTGCTGTCTGGCGGGGGGGGGGGGGGGGGGGGG
>NW_020799142.1:25259705-25292658 GCF_003259725.1 Athene cunicularia
AGAGACAGGTGTGTGGTGGGGGGGTGTGTGTGTGTGTGTGTGTGAAAAAACTCCTGCCCCAGGCCGGGCTGGCAGGCCGGAGAGGCAGCCAGGAGTGCTGGGAGCTGCAGGCAGGGATTCCTTTACATGGCTCGATGCCTTGCCACCCGCTCATGACCATTTCAGGCGCTGCTGCTACCAGCGGGCTCTGGCTCCTGTCTGAGCCATGGGGCAGGGACTGGGCAGCTCTGCTGGCCCCCCGAGAGGGACCAACACTGGGACCCCACATTAACTCCCCAACGCATGGGCATTAACTTCTTGTGTGCCATGGCCTCTGAGGATTAAGGGTGCTACAAAACATGCCCCCCACCCCTAACATTAACCGCTCGAATGCCAGTGATGCAGTGCATGCATTTCAGGCATTCCTGTCAGTTCACCCTCCCCGAATGCTGCAGGTCTCAGCAGCCCAGCATCACTCACAGGCCTGTCACACAGCTAGTAGTGAAGTCCAAGTGCCCCAGAGCCTGTGCTCCAGTGAGCTTCCTGCTGATGGCACGCAGGCAGGAAGCGTGAGCCCCGGGAAGCACCCACATGCCCTCACCCCACTCCCACCCACCCCTTGACCAGCTGTGAGGAGGCAGCTGGGGCTGGAAGGGCAGTCTGGGACTCACCTGGAGCCGCTTCATGGCCTCCGAGTCATGGTCAGCCTTCACCTTGCAGGCCACCAAGAGCTGTGCCGTGGAGGCAGCCACCTGCTTGGCAGACGAGATAAGCTTCTCCTCGCTGGCATGGCCCTGCACCGCTGCATTGGCGGCTTCACATAGGTTGTTGGTGGCAGCAGCCACCATGCGTGCCTGCAGCGAGAGAGGCTGTCAGAGGGGGTTTGGAAGCCGACCCCTGGGGAGGGTACGCCCTGACAGGCCCCAGGGAGGTTGTGGAGCACGGGATGGTGACAACCAGCTTCCATGCCATGTCACAGCTAGTGGGAGAGTGAGCAAGAAGCATGACTGCTTCCTCCACCGGTGAGAAGTGCAAGGGCAAAGCATTCTTATCTCTTCAGCAGGAGCCAAAAGGAGGGTCCCGCCAAATCCCCTGAGCATGACCTTAATACTCACGGCTGAAATGAGTCCCTGGGACCACTGTCCATCGTCCACGGCATTGGCAGGGATGGCGCCCACCTGTGAGAATTAAGAGGGGGAGTGAGGTTCGCCACCCCACGCACCCCTTGCCATAGGGCAGGAGGGCTACAAGCAGCCCTGGGAGAAGGGAGAACCCACCACAACCCTACATTTTCTTATTTCTTTTCCTCTATCAGCCTTACCTTTCCTTGGGCCACCAGTTCTCTCTGGGCTGCTGAGGCTGCCTTCACCAGGGCGCTCGTGGCTGCAGCAATGGATTTGGCAGCTTCCAGGATTTGCTCCTCAAAGTTCAGGCTCTCATCTGCTTGCTGTGGGCAAAAGCAGGGTCTAAGTCCCAGTCAGGGGTGCTGGGACAGATGAAACAAGAGCATGATGATGGCTGGAGGGGGCTGAGGGCACATATAAAGTTGGACTAAGAGCTGTGAGGTGCTGGAGGACATGGGCTGCCTCAGGAAGGTCCAGCTGAGGATGAAGGCAGTGGGACTGCAGAAAGAGGAACTGGCTGTTGGATGGAGCGTCACACCTGGCAGAAGGGCCCCAGCCCACCCCAAGCTGAACACAGGGGTCAGCCAAGGCTCAGCACCACTACCTTGGGCTTGGCTCTTGGTTTCAGCTGCTCCAGCTTCTTGGCTGCAGCCTCAATGGCAGCCGCTGCCCCTAGCAGCTCATTCTCAGCGATGACAGTGGGGTCTTCTGGGTCAACCCACTCTGTGCCTACAAAAAACAGGAAGCAAGGCAGGTTAAACCTGTGTGTGGCCTCATTTCTGACTTGCCCTAACTCCTCCATCAGCTGCTGAGCCCTCCATCCTAATCCCAGCCCTTGATGATGCCCCTCTGAGCAGGACCCTTCCTCACCTTTCATGGCCTCAGCCGCCTGGATGAGCTCGGTGACAGAGCTGGCCACGCGCTTGGAGTAGCCTGCCAGCTGCTGCTTCAGCTCATGAGTTGGCTTCTGCAGGATCTGCAGGAAAGGAGCAGATGTAAGCACCTGGAATAGGGGGTCCTCATAGGTCTGTTTGGAGTGTGCTCCCCAGGCAAAGAGGGTGGGATCACCCAGCTCCCCCCCACATTTTACACATCAGATGTCTGTGATGCTTTCTCCAGTGACCCTGGCTGGTCTCCTCCTGGCCAAGGATGGGATGAGCTTCCCCTTAGCCCTTCTGCATCCACAGCTTCTGGGGTGTCTGGCAGACACAAGACCCTCAGTGCAGGCCTTCCTGCACTCAGCAGCTACCAGTCCAGGATTTCTTCCTCACCCCCAAGCACTTCAAGCTCCAGTAGCATTTCCCCCTCTATTTTGGAGATTTGTCTGCAAACACAAGCTGCTCAAAGGGGGGTATCCTGGATCCATGTTCCAGTGCAGGAGGGCTGACCCCGCTGGGACAAGGTGGCAGGCAGAGCCATGAGGGTCCTTTGCCAGGGCTAGGGGGGACACATGCACACACCACAGCACACGTGTGTGTACACACACAAGGTCCATATGCACAAGCAGTGCTCAAACTGGCCCGACTTGCACCGCACAGGCAGCAGCTGCCCATCAGCTAGAGTGGGTGTGAGTACACACGCACACACACGGACCTCGGGGTCCCTGTCGACACACGCAAGTGCCACCCCAGCACTGGGCTGGGCACGCAGACAAGCCGTGAGCAAGGCTCATGCTGAGGTTAGACACCAGCAGGCACCCCAATGCTGCCTTACTCACCGGCTGACAGGGAGTGAGGGAGGGAGAAGAAAGAGAAGAAAGCAGTGAACGCCCTGGCCAGGACACGCAGGTGGTGGGGATGGGGAGCACAGGGAGGGCAGTGGAAGGTGGGTGCTCTCCAGTGAGGGATGAAGGGCAGCCAAGAGGAGAGGTGGGAATGAAGGATCAGAGGTCCTGAGTGGGGACCTGTGCTGCCATCATTAGCTCATACTCCAGCCTCATAGGGCTGGGGGAACTGGGACACTTGGATGAGGCTCCCATGGCTGGAGAAGCCACCTACACCCAGAGCAGCTATCAAGCACTCTCCTCCTCGTCCCCCTTTACACCTTATTTCTCCCAGCGCTGAATTGCTTCACTGCAGTTTTCAGCCATGCGATCTCTCTGCTTTTGGAGGGAGAGACCTATCGTTACCACATACCAAGTCCCCATGGAGGTTCAAGTTCCTTCCCCTCCCCAGTGAAATATGCAGACTTTCCCACTCCTCTGCCTCGAGCCACGGTTTCCATCCTGAGTCAAATAACCCTCTTTCTTGAACCCTAGACATGCTTGTACAAGCTCCGTGCAAGGCACTGTTTCCCAAGGGGACCCAGCATACAGCAACGGACTTGCTGCTGCTGGGGAGCAAGGCAGCATTGCATCCACCATCTTCCCTCCCATACCCCTACATCCTTCCTGCTTGTGGTTTTCCAGGAACTTGCTGCCCTCTAATAAATGGGACACATGAGCTTCATTCCTGTCTTCACAGACCAGAGTGCTGCGGAGGCTGGGGGCGTCATGGCTTTACCCTGGAGTTATATGGGACCATCCCAGCGAAGTCACTGAAGCTGCACGCGGCTTCGAGTCTCTGAGCTGGTGGCACCCAGCGATGGCTGGTTTACCCTCATAAGCGCATCCAGACCAAATGCCACGTAATGCACCAAATGCTCTCTGCTCTTGAAAACATTTAAAACTGCTCAATGGTGTCTGTCTGGAGCTGAAGGCACCTTGGCGGCTACGAGCTTACTAATATGCACGTTCAGTGAACATTTCATGGGGTGTACCAATGTATGGTATTCAAGAGACATCACACAGCATCTGGATGGTTACACCCAAAACACAGCAGAATAGTACGTTCCTGCAAGGGGGCTGACCTCGGGCACTGCCACACTAAGTCATCAGCCCAATCACCTCGTAACAACAGGTCAGACAGAGAATTTCTCCTCAGCACTCCGGCCTTGGCTGACATGACTTTACATGTGGCTAAAACATCTTCCAGACATTTGACCTAGGTGCAGAGGATGGAAAACAAACTGCTTCCCTTGGAACCGCACCCCGGTGGTTACCTCCCTTGGATAAAAACACCCTTTGACATTCCCTCTGCCCAGCTCAATTTTTAGCCATCGATTCCTGTCCACCTCCTCTTTGTGTTGCTAGTGCTGGTTACCCTCTGCCTTAAAGGGGTTTTCCCTGCAGGAAACCACAGCCTGAGCTCAAATGCGTTGTACCTGGTGAACTTGAATGGCAGACTCTCACCAAGCCCTTCTAACCACCTTAGTGAAACCTTGCCACAGAGCTGACTCACCCTCAATCTTTGTCCTGACCCCAGCTTGAGGGCTCTGGCAGCTCTGCAGGCCAGGTCTATGCATCCCTCCAGCACCCCTGACTATCTCTGTGAGCTTGCCAAGAATGCAAACCACTGGAAGGACCTCACTGGATCCTTTCTACTGCTCTACGGTCTTATACACTCATCTTGTAGGACAACTAATCAAAGAAGCCAGCTGAAGTCCTGGAAAGGACTCAAGAATCACCAGATCAAACGGGTGCAGCTGGTGCTTGTGGTCATCACCTCTGCTATCGTGGGTGCTGCCTGTCTCTCACACTCTGGTGATCTTAGCAAGCTCTGGAGTTACAGTGCCTGAAGTTTCTTACTCCCACCACTTTTACTGGAAACTGCTTCAGGATGTTGCTCTTGTGTTGTTGAATTTCCTGCCTCCATCTGTTTATGGTCAGTTAATCTCCATCTGTTGTTAGGCAAATACCTTTCTTCAGAGCCTGTTAATCTCTAATGTCTGCTTCCATGGTTGGGGCTAGGCCTGGTGCTGCGCTGGCATGGGCAGCGAAGGGGACTGTGCAAAGACCTCAGTGGGAGGAGGTGCAGAACGCAGAGGACCTTGGGGATTTGGGAGCACCCTGGGAACCAGGGCAGGGACACTCACCACCAGCACATGCTCCAGCAGCTCTAGGTAGCCATTGGCACACTCCTTGCCGAAGCGCAGCGCCCGCTGCCGCACATCCCCACTCACCTCCGGGTGGTAGGCGGCTTCCTGAAACCCAGAGACAGGGAAGCCCCAATTCATATCCAGCACCATCCTTGCTAGCATCCCCAGCGACCCACAAACACATGCCAGATCCATGTCCCCTGCCTGCCCTACCTTGCAGGCGCGCAGCATATCCGCGATGGCACGGCGGCTCAGGTTGGCTGTGGCAATGACATCCTCCTGCCGACAGGAGTTGCCAGCAGCCACCGCTTTGGCTGTGGCCATCGTGATGCCTTTTGTCATACGGATGAAGTCTTCCGGGGTGGAGACCTTGGCAGGAGGCACAGGGGAGGAGAAGACCTGCAGGGCGAGAGGCAGTGGTGAGGTGTGGGGCAGCCAGCGAGAGGCACGGCAGCCAGTGCACCATGGCTGTACTCACTGCCAGCTCCTGGCGTATGTGCTCTATTGTGGCCTCCAGTGCCCGTGTCCCCTTAGTGGCCTCGTCCTCAACAGCCTTCACTGTCTTCAGCAAGGAAGTGACATTTGTCACCATCACCTGTGGAAGGGAGAAGAGCCAAGTGAAGTTCCACGCAAGCTTTGAGGCTACTGCTGGCACCTGTTCCTTCCTCACAGTTTGGTCCAAAACAGCCCTGTCCCCATACTCCGCTCAAACCACCTCATCTTATTCTCCTACAAATGCCTCCTCTGCATGTTCTGCTCTGTCCCTTGTGCCCCTTCCTTCACCACCTTTCTCTGATTGCCCCCCAGTTGTCCTCCTGCCCCCAGACAGGCAGAGAAGCCCCCTTGCTCTTCCTCCATCCCCTCCTGTCCCATCCACTCCCCATCACACCCAGCTCAGACCTTGGCGGAGTTCTTCAGCTGGTAGACAGCAGGGTCATCTCCAGCTTTGCCAGCAGCTGCCTTGGTGGCACCGATCAGGTCTCCAAGTGCCTTGGCCACATCCTTCACAGCATTGATCAGGACTACCTGGGGAGAGCAAGACAAGGACAATTGCTTGGCTACTGTCACACTCAAGAGATCTGGGCACTCTAGGTCACACAGTACACATGTACACAATATACAGCACAGGCAGCACAAGCCAAAGCCCAGCCAGCCCTCTCCTTGACATGCAGAATCCAGCCCAGAGGACCACACACCACCTTCAACCCCTGGCCCCTTCAGACAAGCTATGAGCTTGCTTCACCCCACACCTCCCAACTCACCTGAGTCTCCGGGTCTTCAGATCCCAGGCTGGCGGCACCCAGTTTCACCACCTCTGCCAGACGGGTGATGGTGGACACGGAGGACTGGGCAGCCTGGGCTAGCTTCTCCTGGCTGGCCGTGGCATTCTGCACCAGCACCTTGGTGTCCTCCACCAGCGCCTTGGCTGTCTTCAAGATGCCCTCCCTGGCAAGAAGAAGGGAGTCAGAAAGGACACAGCCCTCTACATGTACACATGGGCCTTGGGGGTGTAGAGAGACTGTGGACCCTGCCTTCTGTATGTACAAGCTGGTGGGGAAACAGAGCCAGTGTGACCTGAACTTGTCGCTCTCATTGGAGCTTGTCCACAGCTCAGAAAGATGGGAGACCACAGGACATGGACTGACCCCTGCCCTCATCTCTGGCTGAGCAGAGGCCAGACAAGGTGCCTGGGTACCTGTGGTCAGCAAAGGTCTCTGAGTTCTCCCGGTTGAGGGTTCCTGCTGTGGCAAACATGATGGTGGTGTCGAGGTCAGCAATGATGCCAGAGACAGCGCTGGCTGCTGTGATGCAGGCCTGCGTCCCACGGTTCCCAGCCTGCAGGGCTGCCAGCACGTGAGAAACCTGCGGGGTGCAAGTAAGGTGACTGTGGAGAAGAGCAGGTTCAGGCAATCCCCCACTACACACATCCTCCGACGCCTCCCAGGATGGAGCCACTTCACACCAAGGAGACAAATTTGGAATCAAGTGGTCTGGACACCCCTTCTTAGCTTCTATTTTTTTATTTTCACCCTGTACCTGTTGTGTTTGGGGGTCCAGGAGATACAGGACTCTGCTAGTTTCCAAATGAATAAAGTCTGCATGATGGGCATCAGAATATTACAGCTCATTCCCTTAGCTGCTAAAGTCAATTTTTGCATACGGGCAAGCACTCATAGGAGAACACGTTTGCTGATGAAAAGTAATCTTGAAAAGGAAGGACCTGCAGAAGGTCCTGAGTGTGCAGGCACATGCCAAGCACTCTAAACAAATGTTTTGCTTTTGTACTCTTGCTTACAAGTCTTGCCGCTCTATTGCTGCTTTATTGACTAGAGTTTTTTAGCCATGTTTTCATCTGTTATTCAGAATTATGTTTTTTAGATTGACTGTAGGACAGGATGCTTTCCACCACACTAGCAAAAGATGAAGGGGAGATTAATCACCCAGCATGAGCTGCAGGCTTGGCTGGAGACACAGCAAATGCTACTGCCTACCACTGCAAGAGCCAGTCTGGAGAGCCCTGGCCTGACACCAGTGTGTAAAACAGTCTCCCCTGGCAGGCCATTATCACACATCAACAGGCAGCACCTGAACATTACACCCATCACAGCACCAGCTGCTGTTACGGTGCCTGGAGAGGGGGATCCATCCCCTACCTCATCAGCTGGGCAGGGCGAGCATGGCTGAGCGAGCCAACAGAGCTAACAGGACCAGGGGAGAACCAAGAGAACCAAGAGTGGCAGCTCCAAGAGCACATGGCTCAATCCAGCACCTCTGCCACCTGGCTACGCCATCGCCCCTCTCTGGGCTGCTCACCTTCTCGGAAACCTTGCGTGCACTCTCTATAAGTTCCTTCTTGGTGTAGGCATCGCTGGGGCTGCACTGCAGGGCTCCAGCCTTGGTGACGAGGGCAGCACAGCCATGACCCAGCTCCTGCACCCGGTGCTTGATGTGGGACCCAATCTGGAAGGGAACACGTGTGTGAGAGATCTATCAGGGAACTAAGCACTGCATCCATGATACCCACTGGGAAACACCAGCCACCCCCATCCAGCTCTTCTCTCCCAATCTTCCAACTCAGAAGGTAGAAAAAAGAAACACAGATTTACTCCATGTTTCTACACCATATTGCAGGGGAGGTGTGAATGCTGCCTGCCCCCAGCTCCAACAAGAGGTTTGAGTGCCTCCGTCCTCTGCTCTCACACTCAGCAGACCCTGTGCTGCCCTGCAGCATACTCCAGCACTCTCCCCTATGCTCACACCTCCTCATTCTCAGCGGTGAGAGCAGCTGGCTTGGCCTCTTGTGCCAGCTGCCCATAGTCGTTGGTGAGCTGGTTGGCCAGAGTGCCCAGCTCGTCCGGGTTGGTGGTGGATTTGGTGACCTGCCGAAGGAAGAAGAGCAGGAGTTAGAGGGGCCTTGCATTGGGATGGGCAGGCAAGGAGAGCATTCACCCTGCATGGGTGGCAGGTAGTACTTTCTGCTTGCTTGCACCCACCATCTCCTGCACAGTCACTGCGATGGCCTTGGCTGTCTTCACCATTGTGGTCTGGTAGTCCACGAAGGTCCCCTCTGGCTCACCCATCGGCCCCTCGTCCAGCTGCAAGAGACCATCAGGAGACCCTGGCTCCAGCTGCAGTCCAAAGACCTTGTAGGGCCTGACCCTGTCTCTTCCTCTTTCTCACCCCCAGCCCTGGCCAGGTCGTCTTCACGCTTCCCTCACCTGGTTGATGGCCTGGGTGATGGAGTCCACCATACCACCAACAACACCTGCAGCACTGGCTGCCTCATTCAGGGTGGTAGTTAGGTCCTCCACTGCTTCTTTCATCATCTGCACAGCCTCCTCCAGAGCCTCCTGGGTGTGTGCAGCTTGCTGCAAAGACAAGGCAGAGTGAGGGAAGGCAGTGGCTCCCCTCCCGACAGGAATGCTGCATACTTGGCCTGAGTTTCTGTGTCTGGCACACCCGTGTGCACCACGCTGCACCCACACATGAAGGGAAGCACACCCCTGACAAGTGCCCCTCGTGCTCACCTTGGGGTTCCCACCAGCCTCCTTGGCTGTGTACAGCATCTGCAAGGCAGACTCGGCCAGCGTTTTGGTCTGGTCCAGAAGGTTCATCTGCTGCTGGTGGTTGGGCGTTTTGGAGGCAGCACCGATAGCCGCCATAATGAGCGGCTCAAAGTACTGAGCCATCTGGGACACCTAGGGAAGAGCAGCATCAGCACCAGCAGCTTCCAGCCCCAGCTACCTTGTGCCTCTCCTCCTGCTGTAAGCTCCTCCACACCCACCGACTGCCTCAGCAGCAGCTCCCTGTGCCCATTCCTGTGTTACCTTATGCCCCAGCTGCGAGGCCTCGGCCCGCGCCGCGCTGGCCACAGGCTCAATCAGGTTGCTGATCTCCTGGACAGCTGTGATCATCTGGTTGTGCAAAGCCTGTTGCAAAGAGAGGGTGTTGTGTGAGGCTGCAGCAGGGCTGGAGTCACCGCATGCTGCTGGGAGCTAGGGGAAAGGACACTCGCCCCCATTAAGCTTGCAGCAGTGCGCCCCTGACCCACCTCCTGGGAGATATCTTCTCGGGGAGCCAGCTGCTGGCTGATGGCAGCAAGGGAAGCCTGGTCCACCTCCCGCATGCATCTGTTCAGGACCTCGATGGCCTCATCACACTCCCGCTGTCCTGGAGCTTTGTCCCTGCATAACAAGATGGATCAGACCAGCGTTGGCAGATGCCATGTCACCCCTTTGTTCCCAGCCTCAGCTGGTGCTGGTGAGGGGCAGGATCCCTCTCCTGGGGTTTGGGGCAACTCAGTGTCATAAGGCCCAGGCACACCAGCATGTGTTCCCATCAACTCAGGGCAGGGCTGGAGCAGCTCATGTGCAGGACAGGAGGGACAGCATCTTCCATCCGATCCCTGGTCTCCCACCACCAGCAGTGGCCAAGGGGATGATGAGCCAAAACATCCCCAGTGATGGTCACTCAGAGAAGGGGCACCTGCCAGCATGGAGAGGGCCACAGCCAAGCGGGCAGGACTCTGCTCACCTCATGTTGGTGATCAGCTTCTTGATGGAATCTGAGACAGTGCGGGAGTGGCCAGCCAGCACCGACCACTGCGGCGGGTCCTTAGGGTTGACGGCCAGAGAGCGGGCAGTTTGGATGAGGCCAGCAGAGCTCTCCAGCATGGTCTTGGCTGAAGAGACAATGGGCTCCATGGCTCTGCGCCCCTGCAGAGGCAGACAACAGGCTAGTGAGGCAAGGCACTGTGCATGGAAATTCACTCCCTGTCCCACCACCCTCCCTTTGGCACATCCGCTTGAAGCCCCAGGGCTTGCTGCCATCTCCCCATCACACCTCCACAAGGCACCAGCCCCACACTGGGACTCCATCCCAAGCTCAGGGGAGCCACAGCTCCTCCCCACCCTACAGCAGCTCCTGTCAGAGCCAGGCCACATCCTCCCTGCCCCTCCAGCATCCCACCTCTGGGCTGATTTGGGCAGGAACGGTGGCAAACTCTGGGTTGGAGGCAAAGGCCGTCAGGTTATCCACAGCCTCTATGAGAGGGGCAGTGGCAGCACGGCACCGCTCACGGTTCTCCTCATTGAACTCGCCATCCAGGGCCTGGTGCGGAGAGACCAGAGCAGTTATCCAACCCCCACCGTGCCCTAAATCCCATCCCCACCACAGTGCCCCAGAGGGGAGACCTCACCTTGATAGTCTTCACCAGGTTGGCCGTGCTGTTGGCCACCTCCTTGGCTGACTGGACAAACTGGCGCTTGGCCACAGGGTTGGCGGTGCGGGAGGAGGCCAGGCGGCACGTGTTGCACAGGGCCGAGGTGTGCTTCGCTACGATAGTGGCTGCTGACAGCACCTGCAGGGAAGAGCAAGGTGAGGCAGGGTCCACCATGACTCCCCATCTCCACAGCTCCATGTGGGCCACCAGTGAGCACAGAGGTCCCTGCTGGTACCCAAGAAAGATCACCAAAGTCCCGCACAACCATAAAGGCCCCATCTGGACTGCCACCATAGCACCAAAGCTGCCAGCTGGTTCCCAGTACAGCTGATGAGGTCTGATGAGACACAAGCCATAATCTTGGCCAACTTCTGGGTTGCAGCTCTTCCAACTAGCTTCACACTCTCTCCCCTTCGTGCAAGAAAATGCCCATAGTGATGCTCCAACTCATACTCACCTGGGACTGGGTGCAGGCAGGGTCCACAAGGTTCTGGCAGGCCATCTGGATGGCTTGGTTAGCTCTAGCAAACTGAGTGGGGTCTACCAAGCCTTGCTGTCCAGCCTGGCTGTTGGGGTCTGAGACCCCCACAAGGTAGGCAGCCTAGGAGCATGAGAGAAGTAGTGAGAGCTCATGCACAGAGGAGAGGCTCATAGCAGGTGGGGGCTGCAGAGGAGGCTGGCAACTCCACACCACAGGGCCAGGCTTTGAGGGGAAGGAGAGAGGCATATATGGCAACTATGCACCAGGGGTAATGCTCAGGGCTAGGACCAAGTATGTCTCACCTGGGCAGCTGCCTCCGTGAGGCCACAGAGAGCTTTGGAGGCGGCACTGATGGAGTCGCCGAACTCGGGCAGTTTGCTGTTCTTGGCGTTCTGGGAGATGCCAGCCATGGACTCGCCCAGCACCTGCAGGACACACCAGACACTGGTTAGAGACCACCTCCTGCTCCCTCACTGTGCTCCCAGGCTCAGAGCAAACTGCTTCACCAACAGGGGAGGAACCACCCTTCTCTTTGTCCCTACATCCTTCCCAAACCTCCCCATCCTTCCCCAGACCTCCACCTCCAGCTCAGGACTCACCTTGGAATTCTCCATAACACTGTCAAGGCAGTTGAAGTAGGACATATCATTGACAGTCTGGGTGGGGTTCTCCAACAGCTCCTTCACTGTCTGTAGGGACACAGGTGTCACATCCAAGGGAAGGGTCCACACCCTCCACTTGCACTTCATCTTTGCTCCCTCCTGCCCCTTACAGCGGGGTACAGCTCCCCGCTCCCCACCATCTCTGCACACAACCACCTCATCCCCTCTACTGCCTCCTTACGATGTGGTTTCTCACCTCCAGCTCCCGCAGGGCGTTATCGCACTCCTTTTGGCCCGGTGCCTGCTGCGTGCACATGGTGATCAGCTGGTTAATGCTGTCAGTCACAGCCCTGCCAGGAACAGGGGAGAAAGACCCCAGGGATCAATGCCAGCTCCGCCACCTGAACTCACTGCTATAGCAAACAGCTCACAGGGAGCAGTTCCTCCTACCGTGCTGCTGCTGCCAGCTGATTCTTGAGGTTGGGGGCTGCAGGGTCAGCAGAGAGCGCCTTTGCAGCCAGCAGGAGCTTGCTGGAGGACATGGAGATGCTCTTCAAGTTCGACACCACCTGTGCCTGGTCTTCCTTATTCTGCAAGAAGCCAAGAAGAGTTACATGCAGCAGTTTCCAAACTCCATTCCCACCCTGGGTCTTCTTCAGTGGTTTTCAAGCTGAGCTGGTTTTCTTCATCTAACTCATCTGCCAACAGCAAGGATACAACAGCATCACTTGGACAAACCCAAGCCACTCTCTCCCTGCTGCTGCAGTTTTGCACAGCTCCAGATCCCATCTCACCAGCTGTGTTGGCCACAACCACCCTAACCACTTCTGCCCAGCCACCATGCCTGCGGTCAGTCGCCTTCCCAGGCAGCCAAACCTCTCACTCTAACCACAATCCCCCAGCAGGTGTTTGTTCTCACCGGAGACTGGCTGGCCATCTCCACTCCTGCCTGCAGGAACTCATTGAAGTCCTGCCCAAATTTGCCAGAGGACTTGGCCAGGTCTTGAGGGGTGCCACGCGATGCCTGCACTAGCTCATTGGCAGACTGGTTGAGCCCTGCGGCTGCCTGGTTCAGCTGGCTCTGTGCCTCCTGGAAGCTCTTGGTGCTGGGAGGGAACTGGAAGCAGGAAGAGGGGTTAGGAGAGGCAGTGAGGATAAAGACGCAGGATGAAGGTCTGGCACATACTTGGGGATACAGAGGAATCCGGTGTAGATGGACCGGCTTGAATCCCTACAAGGCTTCCCCCTTCCCCTCCCGCCCTGGCTCAGCTCACCGAATCCGCCAGCAGCTTCTTGCTGGCCTCTCCCACCATGCGGATGGCAGCATCCACGTCTCGCTGCCCCGGCAGGCAGTTAACGCAGCGGCTCAGGGCCTGTGACACCGCCTTGGCCACCTGCAGAGAAGCAAAAGAGTGGTCACCATCCCCCAGCCAGCTTCATGCCCTTCCCACGGGCTGACGGTAACACCAGGGTACCCATTCTCCCCACCTGGGCCAGGCGCTGCTGGCTCTCTGGATCACCGGGCTTGGCCACAGCTTTCCGTGCCTCCTCAATGAGGTTGTTGGCTTTATCCATGACGTCGCTGGCACACTCCAGCATGGCACTCTGTGCCTGTGGGTCAGGGGTGCTGGCTGCCACTCCGCGGGCAGCCTGGCTGAGTGAGCGCAGGGCCTGGGCCACCTCTCGGGCAGCAATCCCTGGGAGGATGGAGAGGTCAGTGGCAGCTGGCACGGCGCCCTCCCCTCTCCCAGCCCTGGTGTGGAGGATAGTACCTGTGTAGTTCTCATTGCCCTGGGCCACCTCTCCCAGGAGGTGAGCAATGGCAGAACTGACAGCTTTTGTGCTGTTCCCCAGGTCCTGGGCACACTTCTCCATCTGCGGGGGGATAAGTGGGTATATGCTGGTGGGTTGTACCTCCAGCCTCCATCCCATGGCTCCCCCACCCCACTGCGCACCCCACATAACCCTGCACTGCCCTTCACTGCATCCTCACCGTCTCTCCTGGCAGAGGCTTGAGCTTGCCATCACGGGCAGCTGCCTTGGCTTCCTGCAAGTCCCTCTCCAGGCTCTGCACCAGACCCAGCGCAGAGTCTATCTCCAGGGGTCCGCACGCCTCCTGAGCCTGTGATGGGACAGAAGGGAAGGGGAGTGAGGTGACCGCTGAGCTCACCCTGCTGTGGCAGAGATCACAACCCGGCACTGGGCCGTCCCCACTGTTCCCCTGTGCTCTGCCCAGTCAGGGTCCTGCTGCAGGACAGGACCCAGCCTCTCACCTTCTGGGCGGCAGTGCGGAGCTCAGCCAGAGCTGCGGCCAAGTTCTTGGCACACTGGCTGAGCTGCATTGCAGAGGCTTGGTCCGTGATGGTGGGTACAGTGGCCTTGGCTGCAGCTACCATCTTCCCACCGGGCTGATGGGCCAAAAGAAAAAGCAGTGAGAAGGGGACGAACATGCAGTATCTCTCTGCTGCCCATGTGCAGCAGGCTTCCCAGTAGGAAAGCTGTACTGCCAGAGCTGGCACGGGAGGCTCTGGGCAGCATGGGTACCTGCAGGAAGTTCTGGCTGGCAGCAATGAGAGCCAGCTGGGCACTGGGGCTGTCCGGCTGGGACTGGCTTCCTCGCACGCCCTGCACCAGCATCGGGATCTGCTCTGCCACCACCTGCCAGAGAGGAGGGTCACCAGAAGGGCTCAGTCAAGAGGAGAGAGGTCTAATCCAGGATGAGTGACCAAAAGGTTGGCTCCCAGGGGAGCTGTGTGAGGACCAGAAGGTCCTGCCTACTCACTGTGGCCAAGCACAGAGTCCCAGCATGGCTGATGGGAGAAGGGACACGGAGAGGCGGTGCAGGAGATGCCAGGATAAAACCTGGGCCCTTACCTTGCAGCTCTGCACCAGCTGCTGCTGTGCAGCAGGGTTCTTGTTGGAGGAGGCAGCGTGCTGCGCGGCAGCAATGGTCTGGGTGGCGGATGCGGCGGCTTGCTTGGCTGCATGCTGGAAGAGGGAGGCATGAGTTAGCTCTGGTGGAGAGCAGCCTGCCCTGGGGCTCAGGGGCAGGACACTGGGACTCAGCTGCCCCTACATTTCTTCTCCTGGACCTCCACCTGCAACACTGGACCTTCCCCAGAACCCTTGATGCCCAGCATGACAAAGCAACATGGTATACAAAGTAAGGAAAGGGAGCAGTGGGGAAGTCTCTGAAGAATGCAGCATAGACTCTGTACATGAGAAGGACTTTATCCCTCTGGAAAGTGCAGGAATGCAGAAGCTCTCGGTCAGGTCTCGCTCACTGACCATGCCTCCTTGTCCTCTGTGGCCCCTTGCCCCACATCTCACCTCCAGCTTGTGCACTAGTTTCTTCTTGATGGCATTCTGGGCTGCAGCGTTGGTCGCCATGCGGAGCCCCTCTGCTGCCTCACGCAGCCGCTGCTGCTGTTCCTCACTGTCTGGGTGGGCTGCAGCTCCCTGGAGAAAAGAAGGAAACCCATCACACCTTGCAGGGACCACAGGGTCCCTTGCCCTCCTGAAGCAGTGGCTGCGCTCTGGCCTGATGCCAGAGAGTCCCCCACAAGGCAGTCTGGCTGCTTACAGTGCTGGGGAGATGCCCAAAGCCTCTCCAGGAGAGCTCAGCAGCAGAAGAGCTAACAGCTCTTCTGCTACCACCTCCAGGAGGAGCCTCACTACATTACACAGGTCCCTGGCTCTGTGCAGGCCCTTGTTCTGGGAACAACCTCCCCAACCAGGTGCTGCTCATTCCCTCCCCAGCACAAAGCTGACTGCATTGGACAGGGTTGGGGACAAAAACCAGCATCCATCCTCCCCCACACCACTGACCTTTGCAGCCTCCACCATCTTGGCAGTGGCATCAGCCAGGATCTTGGCCGCGCTCAGCAGCTTGCGTGAGTTCTCCAGGTCTGTCTCTCCCTCCGCATCGGCTTTGATGGCATTGACAAGGTCAGATGTGGCCTGGGCCAGAATACGAGCCTGACGAACCATTTCCCCTGGGACAGAAAGGAAGGGTGATCCATTAGCAAGTCCCATGGGCTCCCCGATACCTCCCCATCCATTGTGTTTCACTGCAGGTGCCATCAGCCACTCTCACCAGCATCGCCCATGGAGCTGAATATGTTCTCAGTGACATTGAGGATGGTGTCGGTGGCCTGGTCGTAGCGTCCAATGGGCTGCCCACCCAAGGCGTGCTGCTTGATGTGCTGCAGCAGGTCGTTCAGGGCCTGGGTGACAGCTGTGGCTGCCACCCCCACCTGCTTCAGGAGCTGGTCATCACTGGTGGCTGCCTTAGAGGCCTCCACACAGCCCTCCGCCGACTTGGCCACCAACTTGCCGGCCTCGATCAGCTGCTCCTGGCAGACTGGGGAGCTGATTGTGGGAGCCACTACCTGGAGGGGAAGAGAAATGATGGGCAGCAAGTGTTGTGTGCTCCTTGTAGGAGCTATGCAGGAACAGCTGTCCCCAACTTCTGCTCCTTCAAAGAGGATATTCACTGTTTGGGCACAGTGGTAGGGACCCCAGCACAAGGCAGCCCACACTTCTGGTGCCAGACCCCTAATGTCCTGCCTGAGGATGTGTCATCCTGGTACATCTACAACCCCACTGTGGAGCTGCCACCAGCTGGGTGATGCCTGCAGTCATGCCAAGGCAATGGTTAACCTCGCTGCTTACCTTGGTGCAGGCCACCAGCTGGGAGGTGGAGAGGGCACATTGGGTGGCAGCAGCGATCACCTGCGTCTGCAGGGCTGAGTCCTCCGTTTTCTGAGCCACGTTCTTGGCTTTGATTACCAGTGCTGCGGCTGCGCTGGCCACTGCCTTTGCCAGCTGCATGAGCATGTCCTGGGGGGGACGGAGAGGGTCAGTACAGGAACCATGGCAGCAGGAGGACCAGCAGCCTGCAGAGCTCTCGTGAAATATTCAGCAGGGAAACGTGAGCTCTTGGGGCCTTTCATCCACTCAGTCCAGCACTGGCAGTACTGAACACCTGGAGTGGCTGGCAACACCTCGACCCCATCTCTGCTGAGTACTACAGCCTGGCCTCGAGCTGCAGCCTGCACCGTGGTACAGCCATGAACACTGCCCAGAGCAGCTTGGGCAACGTTCATCACCACCCCAATACCCACAACCTGCTCACTTCCCACTCCCTAGGCAACAACCTGCGCCAAGTCCCTGACTGTGCCACAGCAACAACCTGCTGCAAGGCACCGCCAGCACTGCCTAGCTTTGCAGCCCGTGCAAAGCCAAATGGCGAAAAAATTACAACCCCCTCTAGCCAAATGGCAGGCAGAAGCTCGCTGTGGTGCAGACACACCAGGGGCAGCTGCTAGCTCACAGGCTCATCTCACCAGTAACAGGTGAGCAGGAGATGCTGCCCACACTGGTCTGTACTGCAGGCCTGCTAGCTATTTTCTAGCTCATTAGTGACAAGATACATCTCTGCTGTCATTCCTGGGGCTAAAGGAGAGGTATGATGTAGCAACCAGCCTCCTCTACCCCAGGGGCAGCAGGGAAGGCACAGGACTGCCCTGCCAGCACGCAACAGGCAGCAACCAGCACATGGCAAACTGCTTTCCCGCAGGGCACCAGGCGTGACAGCACACTGCAGCCTTCAGGATTAGCTCCTGCAGCATGCTGCCAGTCAAAACTGGCAGCACCTGTACTAAAGAGCAAATGCTTGGGGCAAAAACCTTGGTACGCACGGCAGCACTGCCTGCTGCACCTGCAATCCTCCTGCCGTGTGCGTGCTCACAAGTGGCCCCACACCCCATGACAGTTAAGCCTCTGTCCACCAAGCAGAAGTGTCACAGCATCCCCTCACCTCCTGCATGCCAAGACTACTCCTGCTGCAACCCACCACCTTTCCAGACAGGAGGAGAAACCGGAAAGTGCATGCACCCAGCTCCAGAGTCCCAAACTGCTGCATGTGAGCCCAAAGAGGGAAGTAGATACACTCGGGTCTGACAGCTGTGAGGTAGAGCATCCCACTGTATGTGTGCAAATTGTCTTCCAGGTCCTAAATCCACCCCTTGGGGCTGCCCTGTCCTGACTGAGCATGGCTTCCTGCTCTGGTGCTAGCTTTTCTGCTCCCCTTGGCTATCTGTACAGGCTTTTCTGCTCATGTTGAGGCTATGTGGCTGCCATGGACAGAAACCCTTTCTTTCTGGCATTTGTTTTGGTCTGTACTGTAGCTGGATCCTTCTCCTCAGAACAGTATGCTATCTCCCCTGTGCTGAAGGGAGTAGTTGTGGGAAAACAAGCCAACTGGAAGTCAGCTCAGCCAGAACAAACCACCCCATGAGACTCCAGCCACCCTGGGTCTCTGGTGGGGGCAGACAAGCAGCTCCCACGGGCAGCGAACAGCAGGCAGGAGCCAAGGTAGCTGCAAGGGAGGACTCCCGTAGCAGCGCTTGTCCAAGTAGCGACCCGAGTGCATGGACTTCTAAGAGCCAACCACCAGAAAAACAGATTTTTTGACAAGAGCCCTTCTCCAGAGAGTTCAGCTGACAGTTCCCAGAGGAGAACTTCTCACACTGGAGAGAGCAGGGACCACCAAGCCATGCCTGCAGCCCACTTTTACCGTCTTTGGGTCTGAGGCAGTCAGGATCCAAGCACGCCGACTTTCTTGGATCTACATGAGAATCCACAAGATAAGAGGCATTATATCACCGTGGCTCTAGGGATAGATTAGCAATGGCCTGTCCCCCCCCTCAGCAAAGTCACAGCCAGTCACCAACCGAGCTTTGGGTTGGAGCCCTCCTGCCAGGTCCTGTGCAAAGGCTGATGGTTTTAGTAAGTGGGTGTCACCGGTTGCCACCAGGTGCACTCACCTGGAACCGGGGATCAGTGTCACTCTCCCCGATCTGCTGCAGCAGCTCCCCACTAGTCTGGCCCACGAGACCAGCAGCCTGCAGGAGATTCTGACGCGGCTGCAAGAAACAAGACAAAACCAACATCAGGCTCGTGAACAAGTCCTAAAACCTCACCCAATGGTTCCCCCTTGCCTTCCACCCGCCTCTAGGTCCCAGGGCCCTTCCTGACCCCCACCTCAGCGCTGGCAGGCTGTGCCGTTTTCAGCAGGTCAGAGACGGCACTCGCCAGGTTCTTGGCTGCCTGCAGAAGCTGCCGTCCATTGCCTCCTTCATCCTCCATCAGCGCAGCCAGCAGCTTCACACCCTTGGACATCTCCGTCAGGTTGGAAGAGATGGTGGTGACAGCACAGCCCACGGCAGTGTAGTCTGTGTCTGCTGGATCACCTGCACAGGGAAGAGATGAGTCAGGATGGGATGAGCTTCAAGACAATCCTATGCCTGTCACTGATGTGGTTCTGGTTCCCGAGAGTGGGAGGAGAGACCCTCTGGCTCCTAAGCTGAGTTTGGGCATGAGAGCCTAGGGAAAAAGAGCTGCATCATGCCATGGCTGGGCCTGGAGCTATAGCAGGAACTAGACAACACACTCCTAGTCCAGAAGATGGCTGGTCAGCCAAGGACTGGGAGGAGGACTGGGCTGGCCACAGACTGGAATCTAAAGGCAGGGCAAACTGTGGGGGCATGGCCAGCTCTACATGCACATTAGCAGCAGTCAGGGCTGATTTAGCTCTAGCTGGGGCAAGCTGGCTCCTCCAGTCTCTGATGGAGGGCAGGAGCCATGACCTTCAGCCAGAAGAGAGATGCCGAGTTTTCTCCAAAAATGGGACATCCCTCTTCTCCACCCCTCTACATACCTGCAGTGAGGTTGACCACTGAGGCTGTGCCTGCAGTGATAGCATCCACTTGGGAGTGGATCTCATGCTTGGACTCATCCATCTTGTTTTTGCGCCAAGCTTTGGATGCCTGAAATAGGGAGGACAGGGTCAGGAGATGATGGTGGAGGCGATGGGTAGGTGCACTCATGCTCACACAGGGAGATGCAGGAAAGGGGAGACAAGAAAGAGGGAAAGAGCAGCTATCACCACCCAAAACTTCCCATGCCATCCTGACCAAGCAACATGATGAAGGGTCCCCTCCACTCCTGCCCCAAGAGTGGGATACAACCCCACATCTTTGTAGGCTGCAGATCTTCCCAGGAGCTGCTGAAACCTCTCCTGGGAATGCAGCCAGCTTTACTCAGTCCAGTCAACAACCTCCAGCAATGTCCCCACCAGCACCCCACCTTCACTCAGCACTTACAGCATCCTGCCCAAGGGGTGGCAAAGTCTCGAAGTCATCCAGTGTGGCCTGGGCTGCGTGCACTGCCTGCATACTGGAGTTGATGGTGCCAGTCAGGGCTTGCTGGGCTGAAGTCTGCAACACAGGACAGACTGAGGTACAATGCAGGCTCGAAATTCAGGCTTAAATGTTTGGCTCACACAACCCCCTGCAACACGGTGTAACATGCTGTTGGTGACAGTGCTCTAGGTAGGTGCCTCCACAAGGTGGGATGCACCTAGGAAAAAGGAGGTCTCCCCTCTGCACCTCCCACTAGGAAACGCCCCATCCCACTGTGGGTACAAGCAAGACTCACAGTTAACCACCTCTTGGGAAGTGGGAAGCAGATGCAGTGGGACCCCACAAGGCTTTTACAGTAAGTCCCACAGCAGGCAGCGTGGGGCCAAAGAAAACAGCCTCCTCATGGCCTTTCCCAAGGGATTCTCCAGCTACAGAGGACATGGGGGACATCAAATCCAGGCACAGGGCTCCACTGCAAACTACAGCACTGGTGGGGCTGGCCAGGCACAGCAGATCAGGGCAGCTCAACCTGAAGGAGAGGCTGTGGCTGCCAGCCAGGGTGCAATGCCAGGGTGTAGCTCAAGTTTGCAGAGTGGGTGCGGGAGACTACCAGCTCAGCCAGGCCAGCAATCACACAAGACCAGCGGCACAGAGCCCCTGCACTTCACACCAAGCCAACGCCTGGCCATGGGCCCAAATGGATTGGTCTACATGAGCCTAATGGGCACCTTTCAGAGTCTGTGTCCTATGGTGGGCACAAGAATGCTTACCAGAGGAGGCATGTGCCCTCGGTGCATCTGACCACTGGTGATCTGCAGCTGAGGCTGTGGCATCGTGCCCACCTGGAAGTTTTCTGGCCCTCCAGCCCCTGTCCGCATGATGGCTGGCAGGGCCACTGAACCCAGCTCCACCTTGCCTACACGATTAAATTGTTGCTGCAAGACAGTTGACCTGAAACAAGAAGAAATACCAGGTCAAGGGGTGCTCACAGCCCTGGCACCAAGCTCCGTGGGAGTGATGCTATCAAAGGACTGGCAGATATTCCTCCAGACACACTGTGCTGCAAGCTTGGCTGGAGTCTGCTCTCCATTCAACCTCTGCTTGGCAGCTAACTTGGTCCTGGAAGGCTTACTTCTTTGGAGACACAGAGTCTTCCAGCATGGTGGACTCCTCATCCCCCTCCAATCCAAAGTGGTCTTTGCTCTTTTTCTGTAGAGGGAAAGAAAAAACATGTCAGACAGCACATACCTCCCAGCCTTCCCCTCGTCCTCCATCCCAGGCACTGTACTGAGGCCACAGGGTCCCCCTGTCCTGCCTCCAGCTCCCCCAGCAGCACTGTGTGCCAATGGCTGTCTGGAGGCAGCTGGAAGGGGCAACCTGCACCCCTGGCCAGAGAGGAGTCAGTTGTCAGTGCCCTTTTCACCATGGCCTCACCTTTTTGAGGATGATATCAATGTAGCCAGCAATCAGCTGGGCGATCTGCTCCCCTTCCGTTGTCTGCACTGAGTAGTAACCATCCTGGTAATCTCCAAAGTCCTGCAATGGCAGGGCACAGGGTAGCACCAGAGCAGGGCACTGGTGGCCATCCTGAGCCCCTCTGGTATGCGCTAAGCACCCAAGTGCCAGCCTCCAAAACAAGAGCCAGGAGAGGCACCAGAGGAAGGCAAGGCTGTGCCACTGTGGGGCAATAACCAAGAGAGGGGTCAGCATGAGAGCAGCCCCCCATGGGGGAGCTGAATTAGCTCTAGACCACCAGGGCCCACCAGGGAGGGTAGTGTGGAGGACCAGGGCTGGTCCCTACCAGGGTGAAGCTCTTGGGTGAGGCTGCCCAGCGCTTGATGTTGGTCAGGCTCCACTCCTGAATCACTTCCTTGGTCTTCTCATCCACACGCATCACGCACTCCTTGGTGATCCCCAGCAGCCGTGGCACCAGCTTGTTCTTCCCCTTCATCTTCTCCTGCAGGCCATGACAGAAGGGGTGAGCTGTCCCTGGGACACCTTTGAGGCCTGCTGTAGCTACCAAACACCCCCCTGGCCACTCTCTCTCATGGTGACAACCATGACATGAGGCTTGAAAATGAGAAAAAACATGAACCAAGGAGTGGGAAGGCAGTGCACAGGGAAAGGCAAGAAGAAGAGGTGGGCAGTGGAGACCCAGGGAAAACAGGAGCAACATGGGTTGAGGGGTAGCAGCTGGAGACAGGACAGACGGAGGGATGCTGTAGAAGAGGAATTTTGGTTAGTGAGAGGTGGGACCAGGGGAACTGCTGTTCTACCTTGACCAAGAAGAAGGAGACCCCATAGGTCTTGAGGGAACGGGCGAGTTTCACATAGCGAACTTTGGCCTCGATCTCGCTCATGTTCCCGCAGTTCTTGTGGGCCTGCAACAGAAAAGACAGAACATCATGCTAGCTCCATGGTCCCCTGTCAGTGTCACCATCGCCCTGTCACAGCCTTTCTAGGCTCTTCCCATTCCACCAGCATCCCCCATCCATGCTACAGCACCCCTCTGATCTCTGAGACCTTAGGAGCTGCCTTGTCTGCCCACCTACAGCTTCCTGATCCTGTCTCACCTGCCAACCTGCTATATGTTGCCTCCAGAGACAAAAGCAGCCTCAAAATTTGACGAGGAGGAACAAGAAGCCCAGATTTCAACAATCCCCCTCCACGTACCATGAAGATCTTGCGCTCCCCTTTCTGCTTGATGTACTCCTTGGGCAGGAAATCCTTGAGTCTGTCAAGAGACAGCCAGGCCAGCTGTTAGCAGCAGAGCTCAAAGCCAGGGCAAATGCCTTTGACTACAAAGAGACCCAACCCAGAGGCTTGGACAAACCCCTGCCAGGGCATAGGCTAGGATTTTTGGAAGCAGGAAGGTTGCAGAAGTTGATGCAGTAATGAAAGCTGCCCCAGGAGCTGCCCTGCTGAAAGTGAGGTGGAGGTACCGAGGATGCAGCCCCTTGTGCAGCATCAGGTGTGGCCATATGATGGCCTGGGGTTGCCCCCATCAGAGCTTCTGCATGTACCTGGGGGGTGCCAGAGGGAGCAGGATGTGGGGCTGGGCACCCCATGCAGCCAGCGTGGACCTCCACGCATGGGGACTGTGCTGCAGGGAGGAGACAGGTCACACCAGAGGCAAATGCAGCCCTGGAGCCCCATGTGTTGGTGCACTGCTGGGGGCTGCCAAGCTGTTTCAGCCACCTCCAGACAAGCCCAGGGGCTCCCTGGGACACTCACTCCAGAAAGCCCGGCTTGTGCTTCTGCTCATTGTGCGGCCCAAACTGGATCTGGCACTGGTAGCCGGCAAACTCGCAGGCTTTGTCAAAGGAGACAGGGTGGGAACCGTTCAGGATGTCGTCGCGAGCCTGTGTGGGAAGACACCACCGTGGGATGGGCAGCCATGCAGCCCTGCCACCACTCCCCTCCACAACAAGCAGGACCTGTTTTCAAGACTTAAAAGAAGTGGCCCTGAAAAAGAGGAGGATCTAGGGCCAGACTGTCCCACAAAGGGACCATCACCAAGCCTGGGAGAGGAACAGCAGCAGGACTTCAGGATGGCTCCCACCAGGCAGAGGAGACACAAGATCCCCTGAGGAACTCAGGAGTATGCAGAGGGCGGGGCTGGGATTGCTAGCATTGGCTCTTACCCAGGAGCTAACTGGGTAGCCTGAAGTGCCCCCCATGGTGGCCCCTGGCCAAAACCCTCAGCCACCAGCCCTGGCAAGGGGCTGGCACAGGGCAGTGGAGCCAGGTGCTGCAGGGAGCTATACCTGCACGTAGAGCAGGTTGAGCTGCACAGGATCTCGCGAGTCCACGTTCTGGTCGGAGTAGAAGAACTTGCGCCGCAGCAGCAGTGTCTCGTTATCATCAATGCCCTGCTCACGCAGGGTCCGGCCATGGTCCAGCCAGTTCACTGCAGGCAATGACAGGGCGTGAGCAGGGACAGGCACCGAGGCCAGGCCGGAGCCAGCTCCAGGACTGCTCACACGGAGTGGGAAATGGATGTCTGTCTGGTGCATCCAGGCTCTCACCCCTCTGTCCTGGGCCTCCAGGCAGGACACACTCCAAGGAGTGAGGGCACATGTTCCCTCATCACAGTTCTTTCTACTCCCCTGTACTGGCTCTTCCCCTTGCAGGGGCCCCTGCTCCCCTTGGCCCAGGCTGACCCCATCCCCAGCACACCAGGCACCTACACTCATCATCTGTGTGCAATTTCTGCTTGAGCTTCTCCATCTTCTTCTCATCTCGCAGCAGAGTCTTGTCCTTCTTAAGGGTGCCTGTAACCTCCTCCTTCTTCTCTTCCATGATCTCCCGAACAAGCGAGTACTCATCATAGTTGGTGATGCCTGCAGGAGAGCAGAGCACCAAGCTTAGCATGACTTTGCTGCCAAACACAGAGCCTGGTGCAACACAGGGGTGCAGAGCTGTGCCCCCTCCCCAACATCACGCACCCCTTAGACACCCCTACTGCCAGGCCATCTGCTGCATCCCCAGTACCCTCATGAGACACTGCCACCTTTCCCCACCTCCCCACCTCCCTTCCTCCCCACTGTGGCTGCCCCCTCCTCTCACCAATCCGGGCACAGATTGTCATGAGCATGTCTGTGACAGTTTTGGAATCATCCACCATCACTGTTTTCACCGTCCCATCCAGCATGCGGATCTTCAGGGGCCGCTGCTTCTTCTTGTACTCCATGGTGTCCTGTGGGCACAGTACAGGACAGCTCACAGCAGCGGCACTGGCACAGGGTGCAATTGTGGGGTGGGGTGCTGCAGGGCACAATGAAAGGCAGCAGGGAGGCACCCACACCACCTCTACACTGTGGGCACATCCAACCACGGGGCCAAGGTAGGTACCAGCTGGAAGGACGTGGGATGGATGCTTACCCCATTGCGAAGCATGTAGTAATCCAGAGCCTTTCCAGCCTCCAGCCAGATTCCTTTCTTTGGGTCTTCATCCGAGAGGAACAGCCCAAAATCGTTGGCTGTAAAACAGGTAAAAGCCTCTGCCAGGGTAATCCTGAGAAGGACAGGGCCACCAATATGCCATCCTGTGCCCAAGGATGTGTACTGGTGCAGCCCAGCACATGAAGCACAACACCACTGTGAATGCTGGAGCCTAAATATAATGAGTGGGCAACAAAGCTGGCAAGCAGGCTTTGAGGTACATGTTTTACCACAATTATCTATGAAAAAAAGTTATCTGAAGCATGCCTACACAATGCTGAATTTGGAACTGATAGTCACAACAGAAGGAAGAGCTTGGAGTTGTGGTTGACAGCTCTCTGAAATCTTTGGTGCAACATATAGCAGCAGTGAAAGCAAAGTAATAAAATGCTGGGAGTCACCAGGAAGGGTGCGGGGAACTGGTCTATAAAACCTAGGTGCGTCCACACATTGAGTACTCCATGGTGATGTGGTCTTGCACCTCCCTAGAAGGACACAGCAGGGTTTGAAAAGATAGAGAGAGAAGCAACTTAATTGATGGATCCTTGGTTTGAGGGATTGAAGGAGCTTGGACTTCTCCATTTGAGGAGGAGGAGGAGGCTGAAGGAGGATGGGATCAAGGCTTACAAGTTCTCAGCAGTGGTGAGTAAGTGCTGTTCAACAAACCCTGCTCCCTTGGGGCTGGGGTACCTGGTGAAAGTGCTGCTGCTGGAGCCCAGGCAGTGGCACTCTGGCTCAGACCCACGGGGATAGTCCTATTTTCCTGCTGCAAGAGGCCAGGATCATGCCTGGTTTTGCCTTGGGAAAGGTCCTTCTCCACCTTTGTAACAACCTCAGGCCGCAGGCTGTCTTGGCTGGCTATGCTTATAATGCGTCATCTTGTTGGCAGCTCTCTGCGGGGGGGAACAAATTCCAGAGCCGCCCCGCTCCTGCCTGGCTATCACTGCCTGGCTATCACTGCCGTTAGGACCCTACTAAACAGGGAGCAGAAAGATCACAGAGACTTGCCATTTTATTTTTAAATTACAGAAAAAAATCACACCCTATTTTCAAAACAAATTCCAAGCGTGTAACTCTAAAGCACTGAAAAGTGAGCAGCTTGATCCAGATCCATAGCTTGGGTGGGGAGAGGCACGTCCCAAGTCAGAGCAAGAGCCGAGCTGGAAACCTGCAGAGAAACTCCCCCAGTCCAAAGATGACAACAAAGACAGAGCAGCTCAAAAGGGACCAAATGCCACTGGCTAAGGAGAGCAAAGAGAAATAAAAGCTGATTTTTATATCAAGAAACTGATACAAAAACAAAAGCTATGAGCAGCTGGAAAGGAACTTGGGAATAAGCAGTTCCCTTCAAGGCTTTCCCCTTGACTCTTTTTTATAATCAGGCTAGCTCACGCCCAGGAGCAGGAAATGCAATGTTCCTTCCAATGCTGCTACAGCCCTGCATCCACACAAACATCCAGTCCCTCTCTGAAACTGAAAGCTGTGGTCCACTGGCCAGCTGGGCATGGTGCAAGAAGGCATTTCCTTTCAACCTCCAAGAATTTGCTGCTCCCAGATGTCACTATGCTCCCCCTCCTCTTCCCACGACTCCTGACCTCCTGTTTGCTGCCTCTTCCCTGTGGCAGAGCTGCTTTCAGGGGCAGCAGAGACTCAGGAGAGCCTCCAAGATGATGTCCCAAAGCCCCAGCTCCCCCATCCACGACAGGGACAGGCCACATCTGCGTAGGCATGAATCACATCATGAGCTTGTGAGCCATAAGCTTAATTTTGAGCCTGGCCGCGCAGGAAAATATTAGAGCTGAGAAGGCTTAGCAAGGTAATGGAGAATCAGCATGGGTGTGGCAGAGAACTGCCACTGGGGGACAGACCCGATGGAGGACAATATATCCTCCAAGAAAGGAGAAACTAACTTACATGGTTTACTAATGCTCACTACAACCCCTGCAACCGTTTAAACCCACTTGGTCTGTCTAGTGCTGATGGATGCAAGCAGGAGAGAGGAGTAGAGACAGAAAGGGCAGCAGGTTCAAATTGATCAGATTTCCAAATGTGGTTTCCTACCTTCCAACCTCCCAAATTTCTTCTGGGGTGTCAAGAAGGGAGCCCAAGGAGCTCAGCCCCTCACCTCGGCTGGGCAGGAGGACTTGGACCTTGCTCCCCCCCCCACACTTTGGGAAAGCCCAGACAGGCATGGGGACTAGAGAGGAAAGAGAGACCAGTGGAATGCCAGGAGCTAAGCCGGGGTGGCCCTGGAGCAGCGGCCAGCCCCACATTGGACTTACGCTGTCCCATCTGAGCCTCAGGCACCCGCTCACGGATCATCCGGCAGGCATCGTACACCATGGTGGAGGGCTCAAACTGCATTGTCTTCACCACATTGCCAATGCTGATCTTCAGCGAGAGGGCAACCATGGTGGCGGCTGGGCTGTCACCACTCCTGCGTCACCTGCCAGAGGAGACAGATGGGTTAGCTCTGGCCGCCGGCCCTGCCGGTGCATGGGGTCCTTCCTCCTCCCCTCCGGCAGCACCTCTGCTCCCCAAAAGACAGAACCCAGCTTCTACCGGCAAGCAAGGGCTGCACCCCTGCGCTGGTGAGACAGTGATGAGGTCCTGCTTTACAGCACTGTGCTGAGTCTGGGGTCTCCGGCCAGCACTGGGGACCCTTGTCTTCTGGTCCCAAAGGCGATTTCACTCGCCTGTGGGAGTGACAGCAGCTGGCACCCAGCGGAGATGCTGCCAGCAAGGAGGAAGCGAGTGCACAGCAGCACACAAGATAAGCCGGGAAAGCGCAACGGAAGGAATTATAATTAAACATGCTGCGACAGAAGCCACAAGAGGAAAAACAAGCTTTGACCCAGCTATCAGGGCCCCCCACATCACCAATGGATGGTGCTGAGCTGGCAGCCTGAGGAGAGAGGGACCCAGAGGGATGGAAAAGCCCAGAGCTGCCCGGGGTGGCAAGATAAGGGCACCAGACACTGAACTTGCCTGTTGAAAATAATTACATGAGGAAAGCAACAGTCACATCAAGTGAGTGCTCAGAGATCAGGGTCCACAGCAGTAGGTACTGCACAAACCCAGGGCCAGGGAACTGGTGCATAGGATGATGTGCAGGAGGGCAAGAGACCAGCCACTGCAGATGTCACTGCAAGGGCATGAAAGCAGCATCATGCCATCTGAAACAGGCCCCAAGCTGAGTCCAGCTTGAAGGATCAGCTTCAAGCTTGAAGGATTGTGTAAATCAGCTTCAGAACAAGCACCCTGCAAAAGGGCTCCAAACCACCAGGTTTAACACCATCTAGTTAGAACTGTGATCTTTTTATAGCAGAGTAAAATCGAAAAGAAGTAACATAAGCAAAAGGAGGTAGCAAATAAGCCACCCACTTGCCTCACAGCTTGTATGTCTTCTAAGAGCCCTTTCCTTTGTGCAGCAGCTTTCAGCGCTTGCCCAGGTTGCCACACACCCTGCATCAGGTTCTTTGCCCTGCCCCATTGCTCTCTGCCTTTCTCAGCATTCCCAGTCTCTGGCCAGCCCCAACCCAATGCTCTCCAGCAGTGACATGCCTTTCCCTCTCCCTGAGAGCCTGCTCATGGGGAAGAAGTCCCCTGCTCCACACTGACCCAGGCCGCCTTGTCCTTAAATCTCAGCTGGTGGGAGGATGCAAGAGCACTGGCAGGATGCACCACATCTGCTTGTTCTCTTTTAGATTGATTTTATCCTACCAGGCCTCCTATTATGGCTGTCAGGGAAAGGTTACCAACCATGTGCATCTTCAGCCTGGCCCAGGAAGGTTCCTGGGCAAGGCTTGCTGGCAGCCTCCCTCGCACTGCAGTGGCACACGACAAGCCTGTGCATCCCTGCCTGGTGCTGCCAGCTTCTGTCCCTCATGGAAGGGTACACCAGTGTGGGCTGCTCTCAATCACAGACCTCAGTGGGCAAGGGGCAGGATCTGTAATGAATAAAAAGCTCCTGGATCCAATTTTGGCCAGGAGCAAGTCAGAGGGCAGGGGTCCTGCTCCTGCAGAGCCATAAAACCATGCTGGTGGTGCAGGGTGGGAGGCAGGGACAGAGGAGCATGCCGCCTCCGCCAGCACATGGAGCTGCTCCAGCTCCGCATTCCTGAGCTGTTCAGCAATGTTTCTGCGGAGGCCCGCGGCCCTCAGCCCTCACTGGCTCGGCTGAACAAGAAATGAAATGCATTTTGGGTCCAGAGTGAGGGACCCCAGTGGCAGCGGGAAAGAGGCGGCAGAAATGCCCGTCTGTGCCATTACTGTCTATCCAGAAACACCAGCAAAGCTGCGGAGCCAAAGGGACAAGGAACACCCTGCCCTAGAAAGGACTTTTTGAATATTTCATATGTAGGGGCAGGCTGCTACGGTCACCAGGCCATCTTCTCTATATCTAAAAATATTCCTGAGTTGAGCATAAAGATGCTTTCAGTCCCTCCACAGGAAAAGGAGAACATGCCCCTGCCAGGACAAAGTCAGAGACCATGGAGGAAGGGGAGGGGAGGACGCCGGATGGCAGAGAGGAACTGAGAGGAGCCAGGCCATAACTGACCACTTCTGCAGCCTCCTCTTGCCCTCTCAAAGCCACCCAAAATCAGGTGCTGCTCTGGAGCCATCCCTTAGATTCTCCCTTGAAGGGAGCCACCGTGTTTTCCAAGGATGACTGCTCAAGCCTTCCCACTTCCGAGCTCTTACAAAAATGACAGAGCTTAACAGGGAAGGTTCTCATGACGTCAAGGAAGCCGTCAGAGGAAAGGGAGATGGTTCATTTTGATTCCCATATTCTAGGGAAACAGTTCAGGCTCCAGCAGCTGAACTTTGCCTATATCAATGTCTAAAGCAGAAATACTCTCTGCTGTATAAGAAGTATACCTCCTCAAACCCTGAAGAGATTTGTCAGCAAACACGGCAATTAATCACATGCGGTTTGCAAATCTGCTCTCTCCTGTGAGGGCTTGGTCCCTGAAGACATCTTGCCTCCAGGTACTACAGTGTGGGAGCCCAGTGTTGCAAACCAGAAAAATAAACAACCAAATTCAAGTTGTCCCTCTGGAAAGAAAAAAAAAAAAAAAAACCAACCACATTTTGATGAACACACACCAAATTTCTGTGCTGGCTCACCTCCAGAGCAAGCAAACCCGTTCTCAATCAGTTGTCAGTATGCAAAGGCAGATAAGGCATCAGAGCAGTGAGGTGGCCAGCCGGCAGACAAATCAACACACTTCTGCATTTTATAGCAAGCTGTGTGTAACCCTTTGAGTCACGAGCACGCTCCTGAGCAGATCCCAAAATGGAGGGGGTGCTTTCTTGATGGGTTCCCCCATCTCAGGAGCTGTTCTGTCTGCCTTCATCTCACCCTGCACTAGGTGAGGAAACCCTCATGGTGGTGGAGGTCTCATGGCTCTGTTTAAAGGTAGAGGCAGGGCAGGCAGGGCTGGCTGCAGGCAGGCAGAGCCGCGTCAGCCTGAGGAACCACTGTGTCATTGCTGGGACCACTGAGAGCAAATTTTCTGTCACGTGATGTAACTGCTATATTTGTATCAGCTGAGTTTAGCATTGCAAGAATGGTTACAGAGGAGGGTTTGTATCTCAAAAAAAAAAAAAAAGCAACCAAAATCTAATAGCAGCCTGCTGGCACACTCACACTGAATTTTCAGATCAAGCTGCAAAACTTCAAATGCAACAATTTTGCCATTTTAACACGTTCTTTTTAAGAGAGACTCCGGAAGAGGTTTGGGTTTGTTGGTTGTTTATTTTTTTATGGCAATGCCAAATTTCACTTGGGAAAGGCCCCACTCTGGATCAGCCCCAGACTGGGAGCTGGCTGCAGCTAGCTTTATCAGCTGCAAACTGCTCCACTGCTGGGGTTTTATGCAGGCACAGGGCTGCCAACCAGACATATCCAGGTAGGTACCAGGCCACTGCAACACCTGCCAGCACTGGCTTTGCTGCCACATTGGCATCTGCATAACAGCAGGATAAACTGGGTCAAAAACTAAGCTGGTAAGAAGCTGGACCAGGCTCCAGCTGAGAACTGGGTTCTCCAGTATGGAAACAGTATACACAGCCATGGCAGGCACCAGGAGAGGTGGGAGCAGTGGTTACCACAGCCCCACATCGATGGTAAGGCTGAGCAGCTGGCGATGGTGCTGCATGCTGCAGAGCCCATTCAGCCCGGTTCCTCTTTCCCAGCTGCACATCTGTGTCAGATAGGAAGATGGTTTCTTCCAGCTGACACTGAGGTCACTCCCCAGCAGCGCAAGAAGACAGCAAGCCCAGCCCAGGCCCCCGTCCTCCCCCCGGCACTCCTGTGACCAGCCAGATGCTAGACATGGCTGGGGCAGGAGCATCCTCTTGCCCCCATAGGGAGGGCAGCCCTGCTCAGTGAGAGAAACAGGCAGGGGATGGGCAGCGAGGCCATAACTGCAGCCTGCCTGCAAGCTCACCAACGCTGGGGTGAAGCAGCTTTGGCCATTAACTGCTATTTCCCATGCATCCACAGGCCTGTCCGCTCATGCCGGGCATTCCCTGCCCTCCAAACAGAGGGGGCACAAACGGCAGCACCCCCAGGCTGCCCACCACCAAGGTAACCGTCAGGGTGAGCAAGGACAGGAGGACAGTGCACCTGGCTAGCACTGCTTTCCACGACCTCTTCTGTGTCCATAGCAAGCCGGCCCTCCAAGCACAGCACCCTGAAAGCAGTGCTCAGGGGGCAGTGTGTGCTCACACAGCCTCTGGAGACCACCAGGTGCCCCCAGTGTGGGCACCTGTGCTTGCCAGGACAAGAAACTTGCCCAACGCCATGCCACTGGCCAAACAGAAAGGGGAAAGTGAGAGGGGAGCACAGTCAGGTTTTGGGGTGCATTTCTCCACCCAGCAGCCTGCAAAGCTCAGGTCAAAAAAGGAAGGCACCTTGAAGGTTCCTGTTCCCTCTTCCCCAGCCTTCCTGCTGCCCTCCTGCTGGGACATGCCACTTTGGGATGTTCTAAGCTCCTACTGCTGTCATTTGGTGAGCAAGCTTTGCACTGGGGCCAGTGCTGACCGCACACAGTTGCCTGCTCATTTTGTGCTTGGTGGGGGGGGTTTCACCCCATGGTCTGCAGGGAAGTTTTTAGACCCTTTACCAGGCAGACCGTGGGCTACAGCAAAGCCAAAGATCCCAAAAGTATGTCCCCTCCCCTTTTCAGCAGCGAGGCGCAGGGAGAGAGGAGAAGGGAGTAAACAATTATTGCTACCAAATATGGGTCTAACAGCGAGCGATGAAGCCACGGCAGAAGCATGTAGACATCCTGCCGGCAGATTCAAAGGGCCGGGGAGCTCGCAGGGGCCCGGGCAGGATCTGAGAGGGAGCGGGGCTGGGCAGAGAACAGAGGATGGGGAAGAGTTTCCCTTGCTCGGTGAGCTGCTCCAGCCAGGGCACGGTGGGGACCCAGGCTTTTCCGCGACGGGGCCAGTCCTGCCCCGCAGCACCCACCCCAGCCCCACGTGTCCCAGCTCAGCGTCCCGTCCCAGCGAGCTCTGCCTGTCCCGGAATGATCGGTGAGAGCTGCCGGGGTGACCTTCCCCCGCCCCGGTTGCGGCACGACCACGGGGACTGTGTCCTCCGGCGTCCCCACCCAAAACCGCGCCACGGGCCGGAGACTCACTTCCCACTTGCTTCCCGCAGCGTATAGGCACGGTGGGCAGGAAGGGCAGGGGGAAAGCTTCACCGACATACCCGGCCGGCACCAAAGCTCGTCCCCACCCCTGTCGGAGGGCCCGTGCCCGCAGCCAGGTCTCTCCCGCTCGGTCCCCGGGGACCCCCGAGGCGGGGGATGCTGGCCCGGGCCTAGCGAGCGCAGAATTCGGGCCGAGGCCTGCAGCGGTGGCGGCTATTTTAGGGCTGGGTAAGGACAGGACCGGGATTAACGGGGCCAGGCCCAGCCCGGCCGTGCCTGCCCGCGCTGCCCCGGGCCCTCCGGTGGGCGTCG